>NC_088715.1:45545944-45845944 GCF_963576615.1 Watersipora subatra | reverse complement strand
GTTATTTTTATGAATTGAAGCTCAAGGTGTATTTCTATGATATATGGCGATGTGACAGAACTAAAAAGCGCAGACTTGCAGACTGCGTCTGGCATTCTTATTTTTTTGATATCAAGTCATTTACACCTGGCTATCAAGGGCAGAAAATGACTTCTGTGTACTGGCAACTAGTATTAAGCTCATTCCTCTATTGTTTGTTTCAGGCATTGAAAAGATAGACAGATTCGAGGCATCAATGTTAGTAGTTTCCACCAAAAGATGTCCGAAATGCCAAACAATAATGGAGAAGGATGGTGGATGCGTGCTTATGGTGTGCTTCAAGTGTAACACAGCCTTCTGTTGGAAGTGCTGTAAGCCATATACAGGAACCCAGTATTTGCATGACTGCAAAGGACAGGAAATGGTGGCGGAGGTAAGATATATAAACTTTCGAGAAATATCGCTCTTATGTCTCACTCTAGAAATTAATTAGTGCTTAATTCCTTTACGTATATGAACTCATTATTTAGAGGTACCCACACACCAGGACGGTTTGTCAAAGTTTTGTTTGTGTCGAGAAAGTTGGAGCTTAAAAGGCTTGTAGTCTGTTTATGATTTGAAATACATTTTTTTCAGACTTTACACTAATTCCATCTTCTATTGTGAATGCCTATCAGCGTAAATACAAAAAAGTGTCGCTTTGTGCCATGCGCCTGTACGCGTAGTAATTGTAGTAATAGTAATAATTGTAGTAATTAGAATTGTTTTTAAATCATCTTTGTATAAGTGCATCAACTGAGTTTTTGGGAGAACAATATACTGCTATTGTATTGTCCGGCGCTATTGGTCAAATCCGTGTTGTATTATGTCAATAACGGCCATCAAATTTGAACAAACCGAGTATGCAGCATTCTACCAATCTTTTTGCTGGAGACCGGGACAAAGCCATTTTAACTGCCAGTTTTTGTTTTACACCAAGACGACCTTGTCAAAGTGGAAGCAACTCCGATAAATGTTCTGGTGTAAATGTGTCTTAAATTGATACGGAAGAGGGTCATGAAATTTCGAATCTAATCTATCTTTGCCAGTTTTGCTTCTTCGCTAACTCGCTAAAGCTTTTTAGGGCATTCTTGATAAATGGTATTTTCATTTCAGACTAAGGAGTTCTCACACTGCCCTTCTGACCGGAGGTCGCACTTCTACAAGGAGGCATGTTTTCATCGACTTTATAAGTCAGGGTACAAGCAGACTGAACTTCACTCTTCTGTTCGGAAATTCCTCTCTACTATTAAGGTAAGTTGCTTGCCCTTAGATTTACCTTGATGTACATTAATATTTCCTTTGCAGTGTAATGTACTGCCTGTCTTTCTGCGTAACTGTCTTACTGAAACGCTGTCCTTACTGAGACAAGGTTTCGCATGCCTTTGTTGTTTTAAAGTCAAGGAATAAGTGAGTAGAGGCATTGTCACATTTGAGATCCTGTTAGCATTTAATTATCACCGTGCATAAAATAATTCAATTATGTCGCTGACATCTCCTTTGGATTGTTTTTTTTATTAAAACTTGCTCATCATGTCTGTCACATCTGCTCATCATGTCTGTCACACCTGCTCATCATGACTGTCACACCTGCTCATCATGTCTGTCACACCTGGTCTTCATGCCTGTCACACCTGCTCATCATGTCTGTCACACCTGCTCATCATGTCTGTCACACCTGCTCATCATGTCTGTCACACCTGCTCATCATGTCTGTCACACCTGCTCATCATGTCTGTCACACCTGCTCATCATGCCTGTCACACCTGGTCTTCATGCCTGTCACACCTGGTCTTCATGCCTGTCACACCTGCTCATCATGTCTGTCACACCTGCTCATCATGTCTGTCACACCTGCTCATCATGTCTGTCACACCTGATCTTCATGTCTGTCACACCTGATCTCCATGCCTGTCACACCTGCTCATCATGCCTGTCACACCTGCTCATCATGTCTGTCACACCTGCTCATCATGTCTGTCATACCTGCTCATCATGTCTGTCACACCTGCTCATCATGTCTGTCACACCTGCTCATCATGTCTGTCACACCTGCTCATCATGTCCGTCACACCTGCTCATCATGTCTGTCACACCTGCTCATCATGTCTGTCACACCTGCTCATCATGTCTGTCACACCTGCTCATCATGTCTGTCACACCTGCTCATCATGTCTGTCACACTTGCTCATCATGCCTGTCAAACCTGCTCATCATGCCTGTCAAACCTGCTCATCATGCCTGTCAAACCTGCTCATCATGTGCGTCCTACATGTATCTAGCTAGATTGCAACTTGGTACTGGCAAACAGCATTAGGTCATTGACATCTTATGTGTCATAATTAGCATTTTGATCAATAATTAGCATTGCTGATTTTGTTGGTTTTCATTTTATTTGCAGCATGGACTCAGGTTTCAGTCAGCAGGTGGCGTTCAATCACTCCGAAGGTACATGAACCAAGTACTGCAACAGATCTTGGCTACGCACGATCTCCTGGAGTATTGCTCCGCTACTAACCTTTACAAAAAAGGACCCAAGTACTGTACTCCTGCAATATCGTCTCTGTCATACTCGGTTGGTGTGTTGGAACGACTGCTGGTTGGTGCCGTCTGTAACCAGGCCGCAGTGGACAAGATCACCAAATATTATGATACTGTCAAGTCTAACACATTGTTGCTTGTACGTAATATGTCTCAGGTTCTGTCTTATACTGAGCCAACTGTGTGCCAGTAAGCAGACATGATCTCAGGTTCTGTCTTATACTGAGCCAACTGTGTGCCAGTAAGCAGACATGATCTCAGGTTCTGTCTTATACTGAGCCAACTGTGTGCCAGTAAGCAGACATGATCCCAGGTTCTGTCTTATACTGAGCCAACTGTGTGCCAGTAAGCAGACATGATCTCAGGTTCTGTCTTATACTGAGCCAACTGTGTGCCAGTAAGCAGACATGATCTCAGGTTCTGTCTTATACTGAGCCAACTGTGTGCCAGTAAGCAGACATGATCTCAGGTTCTGTCTTATACTGAGCCAACTGTGTGCCAGTAAGCAGACATGATCTCAGGTTCTGTCTTATACTGAGCCAACTGTGTGCCAGTAAGCAGACATGATCTCAGGTTCT
The DNA here is from genome assembly GCF_963576615.1 of Watersipora subatra. NCBI lineage: Eukaryota > Metazoa > Bryozoa > Gymnolaemata > Cheilostomatida > Watersiporidae > Watersipora > Watersipora subatra. Next base: position 45,842,807 of record NC_088715.1, on the reverse strand, counting down.
GTCTTATACTGAGCCAACTGTGTGCCAGTAAGCAGACATGATTCATTTCTACTGAACCTTTTTTCATATTTAATTAAATTATATTTTGATATCTACATTCCTTGCTTACTTTTAAGCCATATTTATTACTACTTGATTTTAATAAATTTTATTTCTAGTGTTTTAGAAATTACATATTATATTTTATGAACTAATAAACTGTGATATATGTCTGTGATGTCAGTATTCTCTAATAACTAGTGCTTCCAACACTTTTTATTAACCAGGAATATATGTTTAAATTTAAATAACTCATCATTACCCAAGTATTCACCTATCTCAGGGCATACAGTCTGGCAGATGTCAAAAACAGTAGGAGCCACCGGTGAAGTTTTGTCGTCATCTTAAAAAATACCTTATGATTTCACATTTATGATTGTGGTTGTAAGTGAAAAAAAGGGACTTGAGTGTTAAAAAAATTTTGGTTTGAAATTAAGAACTAGTCATTTTAACTTGAATATTATTATTCTTGATTTGCGTCATTCGAATAATGTAGTGTTACAAGTTATAAGATAACAAAAAGTAATAAAATAAAGGCTGCACACAATCAAATAAAGGTCATTGTTCAAGCAATTGGTTGATCTAAACCAAACTGATTGCGTAATTTTGAAGACCGGTTAGAATAATTATGTAAGACTCCGGAGTACAGCTGATAATTGTTGAAGCTAGATTGCTCATCACAGATGGATCAACAGGTGATATCAATTGCAGCTTATTACCAAAACACCCCATTATAATACTATTGTTGCAATGTTATAATCGATGCTATGAGATAAGACAACTTTTTTCATTGGCAAAATGCTTATCCGTTATTTAAACAGTAAGCAAAATAAGCACAGCGTGATTAAAATTGTTATAAATTAGTAGAACATACACAAGGCGAAGTAAAGTCGTAAGCAGATTTTCCATATAAATTTATCACCTCAGTGTCTCTCACAGTACTTCATGATAGGTCTATGGCACATAGAGTTACCATTATCACAAACCTACTGGCATGCGTTTATAAATATGTGCTTTTGTTAAATTGCAACAGTTTTACAATATACTTTACTTGGATTTGTGTAAAAACCAATTTATTCGATGATGCAACATGTATTTCATGGAGTTATCTTCTTTTTCTCTTCTGATTTAGTTACTTACCAAAAAAGGAGAAAGCACAACTCCAATACAAAATTAGCCTTTTTATAGTAATATTGAGTTTATTCTTAACTAGAATATTTCCATGTAGTCTGCAGGCCATAAATAACTAACTTGTCTTATTTTTTTAAATGATCTAAAATCCACTCACTAATAATAATAATGATGATATCATTACTATTAATGAGTGCATAGCACATGAACACACTCAATGGGCTAGTACATATTCTGAAGGGTTTGGAACAGACCGTTATATCCAGTTTCAGTAGTTTTAAATTGTCACTTGGAACTTGTTGTTTTCATATTGCTTTGAATAACTTATAACACCCTGCGCATCAGCCGAGTTATTTTGCAATGCTCATGCTGTGTTACGGTATTGGTACTTATCATCCCATTACGCAATTGGTGTTTGAATCGACCTAACGACAGAGCGATTTCTCCTTAGCCAATAAAATGATGCCAGCAGGTCTGGGTCACACATGATAGCCAGGTTCTTTTTTGATAGAGTAATTTACTGATACTGTTCTTTACCCTTGATTGAGAGCAATAGGTGATCACGTCTACCCTTGCTGAAGCTCAGGGAAATCAGATCTCTCTACGATGCCTGGTGAGATGGCCGTGAGATCTTACTGATGGCTGCATCAACAACCAAAAATCTATGTTTGTCGTGGCGGATTGTGTACATCCAAGAAGGAGTGACCAACTCGCAGCATTCTCTCTTTATTAAACAGGTATTATGAAATCCTGTATACTTTCATGTCCTTAAATTTAATAATAGCCAAAATCATGTTATAATCGTTCCTTTAAATATTTCTTCAATTAAAACAATAATAATTAATGTCTTAGAAAGAAATTAATAAACGAATCAACTCTTGCTGCAAGCGAGTTCTAACATTAGTAATCTGTAATATAGTGGATTGTGGACGAGTTTAATTCTATTATTAACTCTCACCCCTTTGGTTAACTCGAGTCATTGAGAACCCTCACATTCCACCATAACAAGATGAAAATTGTCTGCTGTGATCATTTTTAGCTAAATAATGTCGAGGAAATAATGTATGTTTTCTCCATACAATTATGCACCACATTAAAATCCTTGTCAAAAGGTTTCATATCATTCCAAAAGCTGAGCTAAGCAGCCCTACTGCAGTTTGCAAGGTTACAACGGCATATTGATCAACAAGAAAGACTCAGTTGACAAGGTGAGTTTACAATAATTATAGTGACCCACCTCTCAATAACACAGACTGTTTCGCAGCAACAGTTCTCTGTTACTTTGAGTTGAAATGGTTGACAGTCCAGTATAAAGGAAATCAATAGATGAGTAAAATTACTTAGTTTTAAGGACTCGGAAGATCGGATGACAAGACAACTAGTCATAAAATTGAAACACTTTCTGAACAAGTCTATATCTAACTTTTAAGAGCCAACCATAGTGCGGAGTTATCTGATCTTATCAATATTGGCACCAATCATTGGTCTTAATCTTAAGTTTTGAAACTGTACATCATACCTATTCATGCATTGATAAATCCTCGCTTTGCTATTGTTTGTGCCGTGTGTCTGTTAGTCTGCATAAACGTTATGCGTTTCCACATTTTTCCTCAAATTTTGACCAAACTTGACATACATTCGCTCCAAACCTTCCACCGGGTTGCCAAAGATATTTGGTTTTAAAAACTTGTTTGGTTGCATATAACCAGCTTCTTAAACACCAAATTGTGGAATATCAGATTGAGAATGAAAGGAATCCCAGTCAGTGCCGGACTCACTGCTAGTTCCTAATAAACATATACTGTATTTTTACAAAATTAACCTGCATGTTTAGCATAAAAAACATTATGAATAAATTAAATATAAATACTGTTCTGACCAACAACAAACACGAGTAGACACAACTAAACAGTCGCCAAAGGGGTGACTAGTGATAAAGCCTGAGACATACTAAATACTAGCATCAGAGTGTCAGACTTGACTATACCGTAGTACTTAGTGATTTTATCAACAGTAGCCTGGTTACAGGTGAGACTGGCTAACTGCCTCTCCAAGACGTCTAGCGAATAGGACAGGCGTGATATTAAAGGCACACAGCTCTTTGGTCCTTGCTTGAAGATATTCACAGCGCAACAGTAATCAAGGAGATTGTGAGATGCCAACATCTGGTATACTACCTGCTGAAGGTAGCGGCGCAGCGATTGATTTCGGAAATCTGATTGGATGATGAGTTGGTGCTTTCCCTACAAGCAATTTTAAGGTAAAGTTGTAAAACATGTCACCTGTCACATGTCAAATAAGTACAATCTGAAAGTGACATCCTAATCTTTGAGTCTGGTTAACGCAAGTCAGCATTCAGGAGTGAAATGCATGATATAGACAACAATTCTTGGCCAAGCTAAATATTTCCCTGTTATCAAGTATGTTTTAGACAATCAACCAAATCAGGCATTCAATTGGAACAGTCTGCCTAGAATTTAGAATTGAGCCCCAAAAACGGAGAACAAAGAGTTAATGAAAACTACTTGGATCTATTTTGGTTTTTGATTAGGTATGAATAAACATACAGTGGTGAGCGGAATAAACTGGGACCCCTTCGCTGGAGAACTAAAACTCTCATTTACAATATTGGCACTCATTGTGGTTTTAGTCAATAGCCATAAATTATATATTAAATTAATTCTCATTTTGTCCTGATTTCCAGTATGCAAACCAAAAAGCTGTAAAATTATGTTTTTGAATGATTATGTATGTTAAATTCTGAACATTTTATCTTTAAAGGTTAAAGAAGACAACCGGCATAGATAGGATCACATACACTTTTATTTGCTTATTTCAAATAATTGGGTATGAAGGAAACACAATTTGGCTGTATAATTAGGTTGGACTTGTAGAAAGCCCTGAGAACGGCAAATCTTTTGAAAAACTAAGGAGCCTAAGGCTAGATGTTTAAACAAGCACTTAGCAGTTGCATAAGAAAATAAGATACTCCTTGTCTGCTGCCTAAAACTGGCTGGACAGAAAACTAGCTACGACAACTGCTCCACTATAAATCGACAATGCCAGAGAGTTTTCTACACAAACACATCCACAACAGATCTGGTACAATTGGTCTAACGGCGATTGGTCTAATACTGATTAGTCCAAAGACATTTAGACTATAACGGATTCGCCCAATATACCATTTGGTTTAATGGACTAATTGTCCGAAGACATTTAGACTATAACGGATTCGCCCAATATACCATTTGGTTTAATGGACTAATCGTCCAAAGACATTTAAACTATAACGGATTCGCCCAATATACCATTTGGTTTAATGGACTAATTGTCCGAAGACATTTAGACTATAACGGATTCGCCCAATATACTATTTGGTTTAATGGACTAATCGTCCAAAGACATTTAAACTATAACGGATTCGCCCAATATACCATTTGGTTTAATGGACTAATTGTCCAGACATTTAGACTATAACCGATTCGCCCAATATACCATTTGGTCTAATGGACTAATTGTCCAAAGACATTTAAACTATAACGGATTCACCCAATATACCATTTGGTTTAATGGACTAATTGTCCAGACATTTAGACTATAACCGATTCGCCCAATATACCATTTGGTCTAATGGACTAATTGTCCAGACATTTAGACTATAACCGATGCGCCCAATATACCATTTGGTCTAATGGACTAATTGTCCAAAGACATTTAAACTATAACGGATTCACCCAATATACCATTTGGTCTAATGGACTAATTGTCCAAAGACATTTAGACTAACCGATTCGCCCAATATACCATTTGGTCTAATGGACTAATTGTCCAAAGACATTTAAACTATAACGGATTCGCCCAATATACCATTTGGTCTAATGGACTAATTGTCCAAAGACATTTAAACTATAACGGATTCGCCCAATATACCATTTGGTCTAATGGACTAATTGTCCAAAGACATTTATTTAAACTAACTGATTCGCCCAATATACCATTTGGTCTATTGACAATTAGTTTAAAACTGATATAAACACAAGGATAGAAATACGAAAACTCAAATCCGAGACTAGTATTTAGTGCTGACAGGTCAAGATAACAGCAATTTTATTAGATTAAAGGAAAATTCAGGTACTTTTTGTGCACAAACAACTTTAAAAATACAAAAATGCAATTCACTTTTTTGCTGATTTTGTAATTTGGAAATTAGCTTAAAAATTTCAACATGCGCAGAGCCTGCTAGCATATCCGGTATTCAACATGTGCAGAGCCTGCTAGCATATCCGGTATTCAACATGTGCAGAGCCTGCTAGCATATCCGGTATTCAACATGCGCAGAGCCTGCTAGCATATCCGGTATTGCGAAGCTTCAAAGTTTTTCTGCCTTACGCGATAAGAAAAATAGTGATAGTTATAATAACGAGAATTTAATGGTTTTGGACCAATGGGCTTTAGACCGATTATCCGGGACCAATTACAACAAGGTGTAATCTAAAGTCATAGCCAACAAGGCAGTACAAGTGCAATCTAAAGACTCTCACACTGGTGGAATCAATTAACTGCTTGCAGAGTTCTTTGAGCTCCTTTTGACAACGTGTCGACTTGTACATTCTGTGCTTACAGGCATCCGCCAACTGCTGATTGTTCGCTCTGTGATGAAGGTCAAGGTCATACTTGAAAGACACTTTTCCCTATAAAAGCAGAGCTAATTAGCAAAAAGCACTAATTAGATGATAACTCGAAGTAAACGAATATTTTAGCATGCAAAAACGTTTGCTGATTACACGACATTATGCCAATATTTAAGAGTAACTGAAGCTATAATAATATTTTATTAATTCTATCGCCAAAATAAGGAAAGTATTATTTACAAGATCAGAGATAATTTAATAATAACTTCCGTACTACAAAACACTTCCTACTAAGCTGAAAGTATGACCATGCTACAACTGGAGGCCAGCAATGATCCGTATTTTAGGATTGCAAAAACATTTGAAATTATTTGCATCTCAAAAAGGTCACATGACCAAAAAGACTTTAAATGACAAACCATTTTGAATATGTGGTTAAACCTTCCCAGCAAAGGTTTTGCAAATTTTAATAGCTAAATCTTTTAGATCGATGGGTCAAGCTTTCTTAAAACTATTTTCCATGGACCTCGAAGTAATCAAATCATTTACAATATCTGAACCTAAGTTCTTATAGAATGTGTTAGAAGAAGAGTGCTAAAATAACCAAAGATCTCGAGCTTTCCTGGGTTAAATTTTTTTGGAAAATGCTTCCCGAAAGCCAAAATAGGTGCAAGTCTTTCAGATGATCTAAGACCAACCTTTTCTAAAATGAGTTTGCAGCTAGCCCGAATAGTTCAAGGTCATTTACATCTTTCGCTGCCACAAGCAGATCAGTAGGGCTTGGCAAAGCATTTGCATATAGCCAAGAGCCGCAAAGTGAGGCTTTAGTAGCCTTTGTACAAAAAGTTTCTGATTAATGAGTAGTTGATTCATCAACCAATCGTATCTGTAGTTGAATGTAAGTAAACAATTATGTGCATGCGTTGAACCAATAAAAAATATGTTTACATCCCATGCTGAGCATAGTTTCACTTTGCAAAAACATTCTTTTATCACAATTTCTTGTTACATCGACCAGTCGTGTCAGGCCCATTACAGCTACGAGGGTGTCACTAAATTTAGTTCTATGGACTTTGGGTGATTTTTTATTAAACTGATTTGTATAACTGAGTGTGGCTATTTCAGTTTTATCAGTAATAATGTCATAAGATGGAATAATAATGATAAATCATACGACTCGGACATGCTTATGGTGGTGGCAAAAATGGCTAAAAAGTGTTCGAGCTCATTCTGCAACACTTGTAGTATTTCTATGGTAACAGCTGATGTAAAATTTTATGTTGATTAATTAGGTATCAACATATTTTTATAGACCGTGTGGTTCAAAAAGTTATGACAACTTTTGTGCGCCCGTGTAAATATTAAGTTTTATCGAATATTTATTTGTCCTGAAAACGATATTAATTTGGTAGCAAAAGAGTTAAGTCAACCACCCATCAGGCTATAAGATATCCACTTACATTTCTGGCTGAGTCTAAATTCATTTAGCATCCTGTTGATTTGCAACATGTTGATAACAGATTGTGAAGGTTTCTATATAGCCATTCTTAATTAAGTCTGTCCACGTGACAATGACCAGAAGGTTCTCCAATACAGCTGACAGACCAGCAGCCTTTTTGCAACCAACATAAATACAGTAACAAATGTAATTACCATGGTAAAGTTAGCTGGTTGACAGGTGCGATGCATATACTCTCCTGGCAAGAACTCTTGTAGGCATTTCCAGCAAAAAGCTGCGGAGCACTTGCAGCAAATCATGTGAGAACAACCACCGTTTTTCGCTAGCGGTGTTCGGCATCTCGGACACTTCCTTGTACTTACTGACGTGGCAGGCAGAGTCTTTGAGTCTATCAGTTCAGAAAATCCTGAAGGAAAATTTCTAATTGTAGCGAGTGTAATAATCATTATTTACAATAATCTCTAACCGGCTCTTTGTGCAGTCAAGATGGCAAAGAACGCGACTGGTAAATAAATTATCCCAACCAGTAAACACATGTAAGTAGTCCCAGTGACCAAATTAATTTTCAGCATTTTCCAGCTAAATAAAAATCTGCATATTTAAATCTAAATCAGCTGATTCAAATCAAAGTCAGCAGATTCAAATCAAAGTCAGCAGATTCAAATCAATGTCAGCAGCTTCAAATAAAAGTCAGCAAATTTGAAGCAAAACCAACAAATAAAAATGAATGTTATATGCATATGTTATATGTATGCAAATTATAATCTAATAAATACCATGCTTCCGAAGAACTTCATGGTAATTGGTCAGCTGATCACAGCTGAGGGGCCAATGAGGTTCCTTGAGGCATCGGAAGCAGCATTGCGCTCCACATGTACAACTAGCCGTGATTGGCTCATCGCTCGTTGCCAATTCAGCGTCACAATGGAGTAACTTGGAACATCTATAAATAATGCAAATAACTGTGAATGTCTAAAACTATAAACAGTTGAACTAACTACGCGAGTCATATTGAAAACATAAAAGTAGCAGAACTTGGAAGTTCCCAAGACCATTGCTTTAAAGGTTGACCAACAACAAAATTCACATTACAGTTATTTGGTATCAAAAGATTCACCATGCCTTACTCTGTTGTGTTGTAAGTGCCAAATATGTGGAAATGTGATTACACGCTCTTAAAAGCTCAAAAACGAAAAGCCGCCGTTGATTGGAATCTGTTTATTTCTCTGACGTAGTCATTACATTTGGTTATTGTATTGTCACGTGATGTTCTCACGTGAATTGAAAAGCCAATAAAAAGCTCAATATAAAACTTATAGTAGCACTAATTTATGATAAACACTTCAGGTTTTACCGAAGACCCCGTATCAAATATACATACTCGCTACTTTACAGTTTTGTTTCGACTGGATCTAATCATCAAGTCGTAATCTGATCACGTGACCCAATACTTTGCAAATAATTTCTGCAGCACTTTTCGATTATCACAGGTGACCAACAGGCTCGTCATGATTATCAGACAATGATACGTACTCCTTCGAGTTAAGGTTAAAAAACTAAACAAATTTTTACGGTAAGTTATAAGATATCAGTGCTAAAAGTGACAGCCTTACAATGACGATAAAATAGATGGGTAAAAACAATAAACATAGTTTTATTGAATGCGTGAAGTATATTTGTGAAAATATTTCGACGAATGAGGTTGCATGAAAGTGTAAACAGAAACCATCTTGTAACAACTACGTTCCATTTGAGCTGTTTTGGAAAGAGAATCCAAACTACGGCGGTCTCGTGTGGCTGCGATTAACTGTGCGTTTTTGAGCTTTTAAGAGCTTGTAATCACATTTCCACATATTTCGCACCTACAACACAACAGAGTAAGACATGCTGAATCTTTTGATACCAAATAACTGTAATGTGAATTTTGTTGCAAGCCAACCTTTAAAGAAGCGCAAAAAAGAACAAAATGCCAGATAAATGAAACTACATTAAAACTAATAAGATTGTATAATGGTAGCTATTCAGCTATCGAGTGAATCAGTCCCATTCATCGAACGAAATTTCCACAATAATTATTTCCGCCATGTCTGAAGATGTACTCATTTTATCAGTGAAACATTCCACAAACTAAAAATATGACAAACTTCTTTGTGAACCGACATCCTTTTAACAATTCGAAGCCTAGCACTGTATACACAAGCGGGCCCCCTGATTCTAGACCGTATTACCAACCTTCTATTGACTTCAATGAACTCAAAATAACAAAATTCATTTTGAACTGTGTATCATTTTAATGCTCCGAGCTTGTAGAAAGCGATGAAAAAAAACAGAAATCAAATATAGTGAATAGTTCTTATTCTTATTTCACATTCTCTTAAAAAAGTGGTGCTTTAAAGAAGAAACGTAACTGAAATACATCAAACCTGGTAAATGGTGTTGGTCTTATTACAAATAGCAAAACAGCTAGTTTTAATGCAAAGCTCTTGTTGCTGAGGAGATGTTTAACGCTTTGTCTATCACCGAGCCTTCATTATCAAGAACTTCAATCAGTATCTCAATAGAAACTAATGTCCGGTTAGCAGCCATTTTTAGTTTCTTTGTCATTTTGAAATGCCCGAGTAGTTTGATGCTATATCGAGCATTAGTAGTCTAATTAACTTGAGGTTGTACCAACATAGTAACTATGTAACTGAAACTGCACGAAGAGGCCAAAAACATAATCCTACATAAACTCGAAGCAAAGGAAAGCAAAATGAAACTACAGCCTAGTTTTCTCTGGAAGTGGGATCTGAAGAAAAGACAACTCTCTGAATAATCTCAGGACCAGGCTTCAAAGTGTTAACATATTTTACTCAGTGGGCAGCAAGAGTAGCTGTTGCTGCCCATAATGTAAACTAATAAAAAAAAACTATTTGGTGCTCAGTGGATATTTAGTGAAATGAAATGAATTACAGCGTAATTCATTAAATTTCATTGCGTAAGTGAAATTACGCAGAGGTTTTGCGGAAGCCTTCCAAGAGATTTACGCAAAACCTCTGCATTCACTAGTTTTAGAGTTAATGCTGAAAGCCTAGATTGTTAAGCCTAGATTAATTCAGACCTGCTGTTTGAGTGTGCCAATTCCTGTGGGCCCAACGTTTCGATTAGCTGCAATGCTACTGCGCATGTGGGCCCCATCATGCTTTAACAAGTAGGAACTAAGCTTTCATTTGTTTTGTTTAACTTAATCAATATTATAACCATATTTTCATTTTGCTTAATATTATATTTCTATTAATTGATGAAATAAAATATGCGCGCATGCACACACCACGTTATATGATTTTAAAATATAATCACTAATAAAAATCTTCAATGCTTAAAAAGACAAGTGCTAAGTGAATAGATTAACTTATTATAATTCATCACACCATCCAACATAATGAAATCGATCCCCATCAAGGATTTGTTGGAGTTGTCCAACTACTTGAGAAGGAGGAGACAAATACGTAAAACATAATTTTAACCGCTTACCCTTTAGTTGGACACCAGACTGCCTGTTTATTCCTGAAGAGTGAATACTCAGCGACATGCATTTCATGAAGGCAGTAGGTAGAAAACTCGAGCATTGACATAAGAAATACAGAGTCCACTTCCTTCTTACACTCATACTCGGGACAAGTGATGTGTACGAGACCAGATTTGACAGCGGTGGTCAAATGCACAGACCAGCAGTCATTACAAAAGTAATGATGACAAGATAACAAAGCCGAGTGCAGGGCCTTATCATTGAGCTCTTCAAAGCATATTCCACACTGCAGAGACTGTTGTAGTTGATTTGATGTGTTCGGCACAGCAGTCCTGTCACTCTGCAAATAAAGGCAGCAGTGAGCTAAATTTAAAAAATATATATAAAGAATTATATATATATATAATAAAAATATATAATATTTATAATCATATATTAGAATTATATACATATAAATATATATATATATAGAATATATATATTCGATATACATATTCTATATATATATATATTCTATATATATATAAACATATATATATTTATATATTGTTTATACTTTTTATATTTATACTGTTCACAGAACAGAATAAATTCTCTAGCTTACTTCATTCATCTAGTAAATCAAAAGTGGGATTTAGCTTTGATCCAATTTTTGGACAAAAAATCATTTTTCTAGTGATTCAAATGATATCACTTTTGAGGTCAAAAGGTTCTTTTACATATCTTTGGAAAATCTTCTTTGGAATATCAAAAGATTGTAAATCTTCTGATTCAAAATCAAAAATTTATTTGAAATTTGAAAATCAAAATCCAATAAGAAATCAAAAGATGGTAATACTCCAAGTAGACAGGAAGACACCTTTTATAACACAAGACTACGCAGGAAAGCAAGCCAAGCACTTGTAAAAACTAGTCATACTTAACAATTCCATGGGTAGCAAAGGAATTGTGAATAAGACTATAATTTAGGAGCCATTCACTTTACCAGCCTTACTCTAAACATTCTAAACTATGGACCACAGTTCAACACGCGATGTAAGATCCTAAGTTGGATGCAGATTAGTTTGTGGACTTATAGGTTTGTCTCAACTTTTAAATCCTAATTGCTTTATGCCTAAAAACAATTATCCTTTTTATGCCAGCCTTCAACACAAATAGACAACCAAAAATATGATTAAAACAACAGGAAAGATTTAAATTCCAATCTTGAACTTCATTAAAAATAATAACGATAACAACTCTTGGCTATGAAAAAACTGAAAGATGAAAAGTGAACCCAAAGCCTCTACAATAGCTTGTCACCATGTCGGATGACATAATGGATGACATCAAATGATGATTTCATTCCAATAAACATGTCGACTAATAAGGACTGGTTAATCTACAACCTTGCTAACATGAAACCTAATCACGGGCTAATGATAAAAATCACATGAATGACGCTGGAAGTTTATCTATCTGGTTATTCCTATTTTTATCATCATCCAAATAAACAACGGAGATTGATCAAGAAAAGAGGTGCACATACTGTGACTTGCAAAGCTACACAGATAGAAGCTAAGCTCTCACGCATTGGTTCCAATTCTCCAAAGCTGTTAATCATAATCTATAAACAGGGAGGCTGGTGTAAAAAGAATGATGAAAATGATCACTAATGCAGCCACTGCTCTACCTTTATGTAAAGGCACATATAATTATGCAGCAATTTTTGTAGCATGTGATCCATAAAAATTAAAATAGATTTTTCCAGCGCTATAAGGGCTAGAACCCCAAAAAGTTGTCCCAAAGCTAATCGCTAAAAAGACTAATCTAAACCTAGAATGGCAACAAGAAAGCGTACCTGACAGCCGTTCTTTAGCATCTTATACTGACTGCTAATGGCTTGCTGAGCAAGCTCCGACATGTCTGAAGAGCTAACGTTCCAATGGGGTGCAACAACCAGTCCAAGCCTGCTTTTAGTAGTTATAGTGTGTGCGCTAGCAGATTTTTGTATTGGAATACTTGGCCTAAACAAAACACGAAGGTTATGAAAAGGCTTAGTAGAAAATGTCTAGCTGTTAAAATGGCTATCAAGGTTTTTAGATTTTTCATGCATTTTAGTGGCTGCCTCAAAGAATAGAGCAGCTTCTCTTGTCTAACATCAAAAACCACGTAATTCTTTACTTTACTGTGTCAATCAATCAGCCCAGGGTTGTGGTCAACTAATAACGCGCATTACTAATTGAATTATTAATTAGCAATTTAATTTAATGTAAAATTTTCTGTTATATTAATTCAAAACTTCATTAATGGAGCTTTTCCTGCAAATAATTTATTAATGCCATTTTTCAAATGCAAATTGGATAATTTAGCAAGTAATTCCTTATTTTTTTAATTATTCACTAATCAAATTATCAATGAGCTAATTAAAAAAACTAATTTGTTAATTTCATGCATAACTTAATTTGACTATAAATGAAATTGTTAGCTTGATTATTGATGACATTTTTTCGGAAACAAGTTTGGTAATTTTCTTCATAAGTTTAGTAAAACCTAATCTATAATTCTATACTACGTATATGTGTAACTATCCCACCACAGCTGTCCACTAATAATTCTATACTACGTATATGTGTAACTATCCCACCACAGCTGTCCACTAATAATTCTATACTACGTATATGTGTAACTATCCCACCACAGCTGTCCACTAATAATTCTATACTACGTATATGTGTAACTATCCCACCACAGCTGTCCACTAATAATTCTATACTACGTATATGTGTAACTATCCCACCACAGCTGTCCACTAATAATTCTATACTACGTATATGTGTAACTATCCCACCACAGCTGTCCACTAATAATTCTATACTACGTATATGTGTAACTATCCCACCACAGCTGTCCACTAATAATTCTATACTACGTATATGTGTAACTATCCCACCACAGCTGTCCACTAATAATTCTATACTACGTATATGTGTAACTATCCCACCACAGCTGTCCACTAATAATTCTATACTACGTATATGTGTAACTATCCCACCACAGCTGTCCACTAATAATTCTATACTACGTATATGTGTAACTATCCCACCACAGCTGTCCACTAATAATTCTATACTATGTGTAACTATCCCACCACAGCTGTCCACTAATAATTCTATACTACGTATATGTGTAACTATCCCACCACAGCTGTCCACTAATAATTCTATACTACGTATATGTGTAACTATCCCACCACAGCTGTCCACTAATAATTCTATACTATGTGTAACTATCCCACCACAGCTGTCCACTAATAATTCTATACTACGTATATGTGTAACTATCCCACCACAGCTGTCCACTAATAATTCTATACTACGTATATGTGTAACTATCCCACCACAGCTGTCCACTAATAATTCTATACTACGTATATGTGTAACTATCCCACCACAGCTGTCCACTAATAATTCTATACTACGTATATGTGTAACTATCCCACCACAGCTGTCCACTAATAATTCTATACTACGTATATGTGTAACTATCCCACCACAGCTGTCCACTAATAATTCTATACTACGTATATGTGTAACTATCCCACCACAGCTGTCCACTAATAATTCTATACTACGTATATGTGTAACTATCCCACCACAGCTGTCCACTAATAATTCTATACTACGTATATGTGTAACTATCCCACCACAGCTGTCCACTAATAATTCTATACTACGTATATGTGTAACTATCCCACCACAGCTGTCCACTAATAATTCTATACTACGTATATGTGTAACTATCCCACCACAGCTGTCCACTAATAATTCTATACTACGTATATGTGTAACTATCCCACCACAGCTGTCCACTAATAATTCTATACTACGTATATGTGTAACTATCCCACCACAGCTGTCCACTAATAATTCTATACTACGTATATGTGTAACTATCCCACCACAGCTGTCCACTAATAATTCTATACTACGTATATGTGTAACTATCCCACCACAGCTGTCCACTAATAATTCTATACTACGTATATGTGTAACTATCCCACCACAGCTGTCCACTAATAATTCTATACTACGTATATGTGTAACTATCCCACCACAGCTGTCCACTAATAATTCTATACTACGTATATGTGTAACTATCCCACCACAGCTGTCCACTAAAAACGGAAGACACATAAATATAAATTCAATAAATCAATTTGGTAGTAGAAAGCTTTTAATGCATTTAAACAGAAAATAATTTGTCAATTCAATTATTAATGCAAGCTCATAAACCCAAAATGAATGAATGTAATTATTAATGCCATTTTAAACCACCAATTAATTATCATTTTAATTGCAATTTCTGCCATCATCCCAACATTGATTCTGTCTACTACAAACTACAAACCACAAAGCATTCCTACTTATAAAAAATAAAAATTAAGTTTCTCTTATATTCTATGAAGATTAAAAAAGCAAAAAATCATTTGTATCCCTGAAATATATACTTTGATGATCTTCAAATGTTTGTGAACACAAGCCTGGTGCAATATTCCGAAAATTGTTTAGTTAAAAAGCTTAAAAACTTGACATACAGCCTGACATTGACCTGTTTTAAAGCTAAAAACTGAGCTACTCACAGAATGAACACTAAAAAGTTAAGATATTGAACTGGCAAAAAGGTACAAATTTTGGTAGTAAAATTTTACTAGAAAAGCAAAAACAGAGGAATAAATGACAACTGTTTAAAACAATGCTTATTTTTCATGAGTTAAGGTTACAGTATGTAGTTAAATTTTACCCCGCTGTTTTCCCAGTTCCCCAGCACGAGAGGACAAGAGACTCGAGGGAGACCAAATCGAAGACATTATTTTCCTGGACGGTAGGAATTGTAGCTGATCCACTCTTTAAGCAAGTTCCAGTGCAATAGATCCTAAGAATAGCATGCAATACAGAGCTCAGTAGAACTTATAGTAAACATATGGATTTACAAATAGATGCTTGCAAGCAAAATGAACAAGAGATGACAACTCCAAATGAGCAGAGGTATAATCGTTACATTTAATGATGATAGAGAACTGCTAAATACCTGTATTTGTCGAAGTCCTTTCCCACAGCCTTGTGCACCATAACTAAATAGAGCCTGTTACTTTTATCAGATGGCTCAAGATGATCAGAAAAATCAAGTGTGAAAGTGCGGGGTTTGCTGTAGGCCTCCCTATAGTTATCACCGAAATTTAGCTTTAGCGTTTCCATGTCAACATCGCATGGTTTAATCGAAATCTCGGAATATTCTGGACTAAATGGTTTGATAGGAGTAAGAGCTTTTTTAGCCTGAGTTCGAAAGGATGACATGTGCTGAACTACAGGCCGGTCAATATAGGTGACCTTTCCTTTTCCGTCAGTGACAATTGAAGAGTCCAAGCTAATAGTGGATGAAAGGCTACTCTGAGAGTCTGTGCTTGTGTTACTGCTGCAAAACATGCAGTGACAATATATAGAAACCAGCTTTGATGAGCTAGACTGAAACAACCGAGCAATTGGCAAATTTTTTTATTAGATGTTTTCCACGAATGGCTATCAAACGAGCAGGATTATATAATAGGAACTATCCCAACGTACAGACCACTGCAAAATTTTGGCTCCGTCAACAGACATCTTATTATTTACACACCATAACGAGGAAACAAAGCTGTGCACTGGACACCTTTGAATCTCCAATTTAGACTGGACTTAAAAAAATTCCCAAAAGCAGACGAATTTAAAAATACCGATTCAAACACTTGTTGCAATGTACCTACCACTTTCTAGTTCGATGTCTTTTCTGATTGGTAGACATGGTTATCAAATCTGATAATGACGCTGTGAGTGGCTGAGAAATTGAATTTTCATAAGTCTCGGCACCACAAACATTGTCATCCGCACAGAGAAAAACGTCTTCATCGGAATAGACGGGTCTAGAGAGAAACCTCTTGGCACATCCTGATGTGTCAATATGACCTTTTTCTTTGCATTTAAGGAAACCTAAGAAACGTTGTGGACAGCAAATAATAAGGAAGTTACAAAAAGATCAATAACAGTGGAAATGCATTGAAAGTTAAAGGAATGTCTTTAGTTACCTTTGGTGTAACTTTTTTTTAGTATTCTTCCATCTGTTGGTGTTCCGTAGATGACATGACATTCATAGCTAGATGAGAAGGCACTGCTAACATCCTCTTCTGTTTCTACTGCAAAAAGATGTCTTTGACTACTCTATAGTTCCACCTTAATGCTTACGTTCACAAGACGTGCATTTTTCGATAATTTGCAAACAAATTGAACAAGCGAAGTACCAAGGAGGAATTTCGCTCACCTAAAAAGATGAGCTTCTAATCTGAATGATGAAGATGTACACAGACTGATTGTGGCAGATGACTAAAATGTGGAAAATAGAAGCGCTATGAATTATTTACCTGCAGCCTCACGATGACGTTTCAGTTTTTTTAGTTTACGCCTTTCTGCTTTACTCAGATGATCCTCTGGCCTGTGGCCCTGTTTAGCTGACTTAATAGTCATTTCTTTCATAGAAACAGATTCACGAACTCTCCCTTTATTGCTATAATAGGAGTCGCAGGTCTCCCAACAACCATTGATTGTGTCAGTCGATGGTTTCAGCGTGTGCTCCATTAGAGTTATCTGACCATAAAAAGTCATAGAGTTAACAGTAAGTACTGTACATGTCATAGAGCTACTAAACTACTTTTAAAATGTTTCCATTACTTGTTTTTCAAGTCAAGGAAATATATAAATTAGAACAAAAATTCTACGTATCAGGATTACCGCTTATAGTGCAAGCAGTAAGAGTTAAAGGTGGACTTGCAACAAAATTCACATTACAGTTATTTGATATCAAAAGATCCACCATGTCTTACTCTGTTGTGTTGTAGGTGCAAAATATGCGGGAATGTGATTACAAGCTCTGAAAAGCTAAAAAACGAACAGTTAATCGCAGCCCCACGAGACCGCTGTAGTTTGGATTCTCTTTCCAAAACGGCTCAATTGTGACGTAGCTGTGGTAGATGGTTTCTGTTTACACTTTTATGCAACCTTATTCGTCAAAATATTTTCACAAATATACTTCACGCATTCAATAAAACCATGTCTATTGTTCTTACGCGTCTGTTTTATCGTCATTGTAATGCTAACACTTTTAGCAGTGATATCTTATAACTTACCATAAAAATTCGTTTAATTTTTTAATCTTACTTCGAAGGAATACATACCATTGTCTGATAATCATGACGAGCCTGTTGGTCACCTGTGATAATAGAAAAGTGCTGCAAAAATTATTTTCAAAGTATTGGGTCACATGATCAGATTACGACTTGACGATTAGTTCAAGCCGAAACAAAACTGTAAAGTGGCGAGCATCTATATTTGATACGGGGTCTTCGGTAAAACCTGAAGTGTTTGTCATAAACTAATGCTGCAATAAGTTTATATTGAGCTTTTTATTGGCCTTTCAATTCACGTGAGAACATCACGTGACAAGACAGTAACCAAACTGTCATGGCTACGTCAGAGAAATAAACGGATTCCAATCTACGGCGGCTTTTCGTTTTAGAGCTTTTAAGAGCTTGTAATCACATTTCCACATATTTGGCACCTACAACACAACAGAGTAAGACATGGTGAATCTTTTAATACCAAATAACTGTAACATGAAATTTGTTGCAAGTCAACCTTTAAAGCAATCTGAACTGGGTTTGAAATCAAATAGAAGTTGTCACCCCTTACTAAAGAGTAAAAGACATTTTTGGATCATAAAAAATAGTTACGAAATGGCGGCCAGAAGGTTGAGGCAAAAGTTAAAGTTTTAATAGCACATTTCCAACAAAAAAGTTCAAATCTAAGACACCTTTTTGAATGAAAGTTTGAGTAACCAGACAGCATTCTTGTTATTGCCAGAACAGTGCGTGCTGCCAATTTGTGTGATGTATGAACAGACGATACTATGCTTATTATTAGCACACGTAACCAGCCAGAATCACTTAAAAGCATCTTAAAAGACTTAAACTATGAGCCAAGAACAAAACTGAAACAGTTTAAAAAGAAATTACCTGCGGAAGCTTACCTGAACCTCAGAACTTTTAAAATCTTCCTTAACTTTCCTTTTCAAATCTTCAGGAAGCTGCCATCGCCGACGTTTGTTAAGTGAGAGTTCTAACCCCTGGCAGCCTTCAATTAACTGGAGGTCATGTGATACTCTTTTGAAACGTTGGCACTGATGATTGTCACCATTTATAACTATCAGAGAACCATACTTCTGTAGTGATGCAAGGCTCTGATGATGGCATCTAATTGTGTTGCCTGTGTTTAGGCCGTGCTTTGAGCTTTTTTTAACCATTATAATTCTAAAACATAAGATAATTAACCCATATCAGATATATTTATGACAATATGCATGAGAACCGTATTTTCCAGCTCAAAATAACAATCTGAAGTCAGTTGTACCTACGTGAATGTTTTATTTTCACTTCAAAGCTTATGTAGCAAACATTGAGCCTATCTAGTCAATATATCATGCATCTGTAAGTTACATAACTGCAACTCAAAAAAGTCCAAATACGCTATTTTTGAAAGACACTCCTGTAAAATTTGGAGCTTCATAATTGGAATTCAAGCTACTGTTTTACAGATATATGAGTTATAATGTTACTTATTTTCAACTAAATCTTAGTCACCACCAATATTACTAAAACTTGAGGGTATAGCCTACTAGGCAAGTATTATCATCAAGCTAAAGTTTCAAATATATATCAGCAGTTGGCAAAACAGCAACTAAACGATACCTTGAGCTGGGTTTATACACCGACCTACATTTTGCTATGACAAATCATGCAAATACTTTTTACCTGTGTGGCAAAATCTTTCAGTCTCTCTCCAAAAGGTAGTTTGCAAGCTACCGAAGCACAGCACCCTCTTGAAGATTTCAAGCTATTACCGTACAGTTCACAGTCCTTGGTCTTGACACTAAGGAGGCTTCAACTCACTATTCTGCTTTAGCAGGCTTTCTGGTTTTATACTGCACATTATGATTGAGTCGTTATCATTGGCTGGTGAAAAAAGATTTCTTGTGACAATTGCACCAACATAGGACAATCGGCTAAATAAAAGGATTGCGCCACTAGCATATTCTCTCGGTCTTTTTTAAAAGAGGGGCGGGCAGGAATAAGTTTCCGATGCAAAAACATTGTTGAATCTAAGTTTAAGGTAAACCGAGAATGCTCTTTCACCAATGCTTATTGTTATCTGATCGATATAATATAGTAAGTTATGCGTGCAGAAATGCTAGTAGACTATGAACTTGGAAAGTTAGTAGTAATTTAGCGCCGCAAAGGTACCGTGCAAAAACTTAGTGCCTGATTGCATATATTACGGCAATGCTCGAAACATTATAAGACATCCGTTTTTGTTGTAACGGAAGTTTGCTCACACCTGTAAGTCAACTCACTCAAAACTTCCCATGATTTATCAAAAGGAAACATTGAGACTCCTATTCAGTTTTAGCACTTTTAAACAAAATTAGCTAGTTACTATTTGTTATGAATTTGGATTAATCAACATAGATCATTTTAAAAGTCATTTTAAAGAACTGTCCTGCTTTATAATTGAACAAAATTAAAATTACAAAACTTTTTTCTTTAATGGGTTTTTACTTTTTGTCTTTGACAGGTCTATTTGAAGATAGTCTAGTGCTGTTAATATTGAAATGGTGCCTATGTCATGTCGCGTTATTTACCATTATCAGTAGTTCGACGTCAGCAAACTTGTTTCAATGAACTTCATTTGAAAACGTTTATCAAACCTCTTAGCGTTGTTTAGGTATTGTAGGCTATATCTTACCACTTTTTAATAACTGACTTGTTAATAACGTAGTTATTTCCGCAATTTTAGTTCATATATACATGTTAAATAGACATGTAACTAAAGACACATAACCAATGAATCACCCCTAAATTACTTGTAAGCGTAAACCTACCCGTTATTTTTATACACTCTCAAAGCTGCTAAAAGCTGGTAATTGATTATTTACCAGCTTTCATTTTAGTAACATTCAGGAAGAATTTGGCAACATTCGAATATGTTAGTATACAGATAAATTGGCACATATTTGAATGTTGTAGGCCTGATTTAAGAAGATGGTTTACCTTTAGACTCTTTAGTTTTATGATTAATTAGAATTGTAAAACTTTCAACCAAACGAAGAAGCTGTTTTGTTGAGGTCTTGGGAATGTGTAAGCAAGTTAAACAGGCATCAAAGATTCAGTTCAAAGATCTAATAGCATCAAAGTCTTATTGTTTAAATTTTGAACTGGGAAGGTAACTTTTTCGGTAAATAACGTTGTCAATATTATCAAAAAATATTTATTTAAAATCCCATTTTGCGTGACACGACTAGCTGGCTACATTGACACTCTGGAGGAAAAATTCTATTACTCTGAGAAGCAATTGAAATGACATCAAACAAGTGTAATCAGCATATGAATATATTTCCAGAACATAAAGGGGTGTGATTAAAATCTGTGCTTGACCTCATTGCACTTTTCCATATAACTAAATAACTGAATTAGTGTGTAGGCCTATGTGAGAATCTTTTCCTGAAGTCATGTTCATTTCTACAATGGGAAAACTTGACTTGTCTGTGATACAAATAGTGTAGTAGTGATTAATTTTTAAAATACCCATCAATTGCTTCATGGTTGATTCCTTTTGTAAGAAATAGGCAGGCATAATCATGAGGAATACTTGTGATAACTTCACTATACAGTGCTGCTTGATTCAGCTCGGAAGTATGCTTTTTTTGCCTTCTCTGTGTACGGCTCACCACATTGATTTTACTACCATCGACACTATTATAAAGGTCTATCTCTATAGAGTATAAAAATAACTCTAGAGGTGTGGATAAAACATGCTTTGCAGTCATTGTAAGCAATGTACTAATTAACATACAGGCTCTTACAAAAAATATCGTATCTGTTTGTTGTGTTTCTTTCTTTTTATTCCAGGCTCTACGCTTAAAACTTGCCACACTCTGCGTGTGTAGTATCAAAAGTTTACCAACTTTCAAAAATCCGTCATGTATTCAAATTCCTGAAGCTGTTCGCTGTGCAATTTAAAAGTGCAACCATTTTGATCGATTTACAATTAGTTATTGATGGATTTGCTAAGAGATAGTGTTGAATAGATTTTGTCAAAGCTTTGCCTATTCAAAAATGTATATGTCCTACATTAATGAGTTAACTGTCCAAGGTTTTTTAAGTAGGCATATATATAACACTTGTCGCATTTTTGGCCTATTCAGCTTGTATCTAAAATACCAGTCCAGCGTGCACAGCTATTCAAAAGTGAAGCAATGACTACAAATAATGTAAAAAAGGTTAGCAAGGCTCAGTTTATGGTCAAGGATGTATTCAGGTCTTTTTGGGCTGGATGTGCAACACCCTCATTATAATAAGAATTGGTAAGGAAGTTCTAAACTGAATATAAATAATGTAAAAAAGTTATTTTACCCAAAGTTATTTTTCCTCTGCTACGCTACTACATGTAGGTACACTGTTTTAACAGAATAAGTTTGAGTTAGGGTACTTTGAGATCATGTACATTCATTTCATTGTAGCCCATCATTGAATATAATAAGATATATAATATAGCAAATGCAATAGCAAATAGCTACCACTAGATCTTTTGGTATACTCTGCAAGTCTTTTGACCATTTTTATGGTACAATATAGAAAAGTCCTTGTTAATTTCTTTGAATAAAGCCACTTGGGCTGGACATTGATGCCAATGACAATCAGTTAACTAGTCATAAATGTTCTATTTTTTGTTATTGATGTATTTGAAATAATTAATTAATAATAACACAAGAATTTATACATTATAACCAGTTTAAATTTCTGGTCGTGTATTTAGTTTTTCAATCTTGGCCAGAATTTCCATCATGGCAGTGTAACATTCTGAAAATCCTAGATAGTATGTCAGTAGTTTTAAAGGAATCTATAACCTCTTTATAAGTTCGCTGTTTGTGTTTTTATTGTTTCATTGGATATTCTTGTAATGCTTAACAATAAAATATTCTTTCAAATGGAATGAAATTATTTGATGCCACTTTTTCACAATAAATCTGAGGGCGTAATTACACAATTTGTTGCAAAAGAATTAAACAAACTCCTATCTAATTGTGATTTTAGGTTCTGCCAGTTTTAGGTTAGCTGTTTCTATGCTGTGAAGGGTTTCTTGTTTTACCTTTTACATGTATAACCATTCGTAACATTTAGAGATTTTGGTGTTTCCCAACTTAATCTTCCAGACCAAGTCGAAGCTAAAAAGTTACGACAGTGGCAAATGTTATTCGCTTGATAAATTTTACAACTTGTGAGCTTATGACACTTTTAGCTGAACCTTGTTTGCTCATTAAATATATTTTTTATAGTTGGTTTCTGCCTAGCCATTAGCAACTTCCAGTAGACCAATTTCTTTACTGATCTTATCATAGAACATTCAGATGCAAGTTGTAGATAGATCTTGATTTAATTTCTTGTTTCTCCCTCATAGGTCATTTTTCAAATGTGTCAAAGGCCGTTTTTAAAATTTGTTTGTTATATATGTTGTCACTTGATAAATGAGCTTTAGACAACTTGAGTTGAAAATTATACAAGCGTTTGTTACAATGACTTCATGTTCGGGTGCGGCAAATAAAGCGTGTATATTTCCTCCATGGTTCAAGGACGCCTATCAGTAAAGCATGACTGGTTTAGCAAGCGCTTGATAGTACTGTGCAACCGATAAAAGAAGTTTAAGATGTTAAGGATGTTTTACAACTTGAAATGAGTTTTTATTGGGTTGATAACAATGTTATGGTGCCCCTTCAGTTCATCAGCCTCATTCTTCAATAATGGTTTTGCATCTTAGCAACTCATTCTTAAATCTACAGGCAAATATACCATTTTTATTAAACTATGAATGGCCATTGTACCTCTCTAATCTGTTTAGATTACAACAGATATGTTACAGTTGATATCAGATTTTCCTAGTAACTGTCTGAATTTCAGTAAGTTGACAAATGTTTTACCATTTTTCCAGGCATAGGCTTTGCTTCTTATCTAGAGCTTACCGATATAAATAGGACATTAAAAATATGACTTGATTCTAAATTTACATTTTCGGCGTCCTTAAGAAAAAAAGAGTTGATGTAACTTCGAGAGACTTAACTTTTACTCATGCCAGTTATGTTACGATCATTAACTGTAGAAAATGCATGTAAAGATCAAAATGCTAGCTAGATGAGTGTTTACTAATGTGAAACTTTCTCTTTGACAAATTGGTTTAATACCGAAATTATCGCATGTTGGGTGTGTTATAAACGCTCATTTTCTGAACTTGTTAATGTGACTAATTCACAATGCTAACTCGCACCTTTTCTCTTAATAGTACATTGTGTTACATAACACAGCACCTATTCATATCCCATCACCCACAGCACCTATTCATATCCCATCACCCACAACATTTGAGAAGGTTTTACTATCAATAACGGTCATTTACTAAAAGCAATTCTTTTTGTTTGATTTGTCACCTCATATTTTGTTTATTGCTTTTAAAATATTATTTTGGATGTAATTTGCCTATTGCCTAGCCTGTCTTGAAAAACTGTTTTTTTGCCAAGTTGTCACCCGTTGAGCTGGGTGAGCAAAACAACAGCTTGTCACAAGACGCACTACACCTAATACATCAGCTGCACTGAAAGGGAGTTGTTCTCTTATGTTTATGCGGCTTGGCTGCGATGTTATGTCGGTCGCTCCACTGGTAATCATAACGGATTTCGCGCAAAAGTTTATGTAGAAAAAATAAGATTGGAATGTTTAACCAAAGACCAGTCTCTGCGGTAAACTTTAGTAGAACTTAAAAATAAAATAAATTGAAAATTAAAATTAAATTAAAAAGAACAAATAAAACTGACTGATACAAAAATAAAAATAAAACTGACTGAGCGCACAAATAATGACATGTTTAGTTGCTATTGTTGCCTAAGTTCTTAAGTTCTACTAAAGTTTACCGCTGAGACTGGTCTCTGATTAAAGGTTCTTATCTTAATTTTAGTACATAAATTTTGGCACAAAATCCGTTATGATTACCAATGGAGCGGCCGACATAACATCGCAGCCAAGCTGCATAGACGGCAGAGAACAACTCCTTTTCAGTGCAGCTGATGCATCAGGTGCAGTGCGTCTTTTGACAAGCTGCTGTTTTGCTCGCCGCGCTTGCCGGGGGACTTCGCAAAAACAACAGTTTGTCAAGACAGGCTACTTGTTGCCATGTGAAACTGATTTAATCATGCTGACCTTATGTTATGAATCTGCACAGAATATGAATAGGTATTAACTGTATACCTCTTTCCTTTTTATGGTATTTGTGCAATGGATCACCAGTTTGACCATCACTGTCATTATTATTTTAAGTATTAGTGCAATGCTTTAATCTGCAGCAAAATAATGCTTGTAATTAAGCCAAGTTGAAGAACAGACGAAGAAAAACGTATTCTTACAAATCTTAAAACCGGTTATTAAATGCCTTTGCAATGAGCTACTCGGCATTGCCATGACACGTTCTTCTTGGTTCACAAATCTCATCCTTGCATTAGTGCTTAGTGATTGCCTTTCCCAATGATTCTGGCTTCTTCTGATATTGATATGGGTGAACCGATCTAGAGATTTATATTGAGTCTATAGATAAATCTCACTAAATATAAAAGTGCACGGTTTGCATTGCTATTATACATGATTTGAAATCATGTCAGCTGTTTTGGAGGACTCGTCATGCAGTTTTGGCTCTGAGCAAGTGTGAATGTCTAATGCACGGTTTGCCAACATGAGCCTTTCAATTTTACATAACGGTTTCGAGTAGGCCAATACCTGCTTTTATAATGAAGAGTGAGCCGTGCAAATAAACTATTCATTGTGATTATTAGGTATTCATGGCGTCAGAAAACCAAAACGGACACAGTTCAGAGGATGAGGCATTCAAGAAGCATATTAGACAAATGCTAGGTAATGGGTCGGAGGGTGGTTACCCAAGCGATGCAGGTAAATCTCAGCAGCAGGGAACCGTTCCATCAACAAACTCAGAAGTAGATCTTAGCTCTTCAGATGCTGCCATTGGCCGGTCATCGAGTTTAGATGAAAGCCCATTTCATCCACCACGTAAGAACCTTGTCTCTCAGTTTTCTAGCCATTTTCTGCAAGAGCCTTTTAGTTAGGCAGTAGGCCTACCCTAGGACACTTAAGTATTCGCGGCATCTAACTTTCGCGTTTTCGCGGAGTCATCATCACGCGAAAAATTCATGCGCGAAACTAAACTATCATAACGAACTAGCGAAAATTCGAAATTAAATAGCTATGTTCTACACAGGCCTGTATTCACTGGTTGCAAGTTGGGGGGCTAATGTTAGACGACTAGTTATGAACATCTGGGGTGTGGAGAAGGAGGGGGGGGGGTGCTGTATGCTCCCAACAGGTTTCTCTTACGTAGGGCCTCAGCCGGGCCTCTCACGTGAAGTTTTAAAAAATTTTATTGGCAAGTATCAACATTTTTCTATTTTTTGAGATTTGCTTTGTTTTAGCTGATGTGACTGACAAAACGTTTTAAAATTAAAACAGGCAAAACTTGTAAGCAGTTAAAAAGCTCAGAAAGAAGACATCTTTTTCTTTTAAGCGTTTTAACAAAGATCATTTTTGCCGATTTTATTTCAAGTTCATTAAGTAGGATATGGGCAAGCAGATGTTTGCTAAAACTTGATATTTTGCAAACCTTTATAAAAGTCGTTAACAAGAATATTTTGCCGCTGATGAAGATAATAATGACGCCTAAGAACTACTAAAAGTTGATGTTTGTATCTATGGCTTCGAATAAAGTGATATTCTACAGCGATAAAAACCTTTCTATAGCCGTTGGACTATGAAATTCCTAAAAAGTTGGGGCGTCTTAGCCGGCCAGCTGTCCAAGGGAATACGGCCCTGTAGTTCATTGATATCTACAACAAAATCGTGATATTAGAAATGCAGATAATTTTGTGTGTGATTGAGCTCATTGGGAAATTTCTAGTAAATTCGTTAATACACCGAATGAGCAGCATGGCAAAGCAAATTAAGATAACAAGTTTTTTTGGAAAAGCCAAGACAAACGAAGAAGATGATGATATCAGTTTAGTCACCGAATTTGTAACTGATGAGGATGAAAGTCTGGTAGGTGAAGTCATACAATTAAATAATACTTATTGTAGTGATGAATTTTACTGCCAACCAAAAACGATAACAACCCTCACCAGGTCCAACCATGTTATACAGTTCTGGTTGTGATGTTGGTTGTTATCTATTTTCTTTTTTATGAGACATGTACTGTATTTGATTTTTTTTAAATTTGAAATATTGTGAACTCAAAACGTGCCATGGCCATCGCTTGCTATAAATACTTGAGATCTAATATTGGTACCATATCGCTCACGACGGAAAGGACCGAGACGTCATTGATAGTCCAAGAAACAAATGGCAGCAAGCGATCACGTTGAATTATCGATTTCTGCCATACATTTATACCTGCGGGTTACAAATACAAACTAGTCGCAAATATAAAAAAATTTTTTACTAGAGGACCGGACCTGAGGAATCTAATTTGTCTGTTCCACTGTATTTATTTTCACATCACTATATTTTCGCACTCATCAGAGCTGCGAAATTAAGTTGCAGCGAAATTTTACTCTGTGTGCTACTCACGAAACTAAATACTAGCGAAATATAAGTGTCCTAGGGTAGTCATATTATACTGTTTACTATAAATCATAGAATCCTGAAAAAATAGATGTACTCTTATAATAGAGTAGGCATTAGTCATAGGCAGGGTCGGAGAAAAGATTAAAAGCCTGTTCACACTATATCGCTGTTTGTCAGCGTTTCCCTTTCGGCGTTCATCGTCGATTATGTGAACCGTGAATTGATGGCATTGACGAATTATCACGGACACGTCGGGAAAGTTTGTAGCTGTCAAACTTTTCTGATATTCCGCCGAGCATCGACGACCGCCTTTCAAATGTGAACCATTTCAGCGATGGTAATTCGCGGTAGCAGATATAGGGATTTATTTATATCCGTAAATGATAGTTGATGCGGGACTAGTTTTTGATTCCAGCTCACCAAAACAGAGAGTTTTTTTTTGCGAAAATCTAAAAAGATAAATGAAAACTATGTCACAGAGTATTTCCTGATGCAAATGCGGATGGGTATGTAATAGTGTGAACATGGTTATCATCGACGATCACCGAAGTATTGTGGCATCAACGCCGAAATACGGCGATATAGTGTGAACTAGCCTTTAACAGCATTCTTCCTTGGTGTGCTTTTCTTTTTTTCATATGAGTGAAACCAAAGGCGGAGAAGACTCTTTCGATGCTAGCACTTGAGTTGACTGCAGTAAAGAGTTTGATATCGTAATGTCATTTATTAAACAGAGTAGTGAGGGAGAACTGTACCAGCTACAATTACTACACTTAATCCTCCTTTGAGGGTAACTAAATAAGCTCACTGGTCATAACTTCAACCGTTCTTCCATAGCATTGTACTGCACATGCAGTCAATTATCTTCATCACAATTGCTAATTCACGGCAGAGGAGCGTATAAATATTTGTTACACATGCATTAAACAGGAATGTTTGTCCAGAAACGCTGATACTTTTTAAAAATGGTTAAAAAAAATCATGAGTTTTATATGCGAAAGATCATGATTTAATATAATGAGTTAGAATGTTTGATTTTTCATGCCAATCCTGGTCGCACATGAGAATTATTTAAAGTGTGCAAATAAACTCAATAGTGAACACATTTTTATAGACTTAGTAGTAGTCTATCAGATTAAATTATTAACAGACTTGACTTGCATTAATTATAATTTGAAACCTCAGCTGATTTTGTACATCTCTCTGTCACTGTTAGCGGAGGAGACAAGTCGCATGGAGGATGTTGGTATGCTTTATTTAAGCTTTTACCTATCAATGTCCTTCAAGATATCTGATCAAACTAAATGCTGGGCTTAGCTCATACTCATTGCATACAAGCTGATAAACTACATGGATCGCTAGATCAGCAGCTTCATGTCAAACTGGCCAATAAAGATGTTATACAGAAATGTGCTTTCAATAACTGAGCTCCGAACCTTTGCTCTCGCTCGTCTTTTTTTGAACCCTGTCTACATGTAAAAAGCTCCAAGTTCTTTCCTTTGAAGATAAAATTACACAAATTTTTTTTAGATTCTGCCAGAAAGCATCGGTGTTTTTTTCTGATTTGCGA
This sequence comes from Watersipora subatra, assembly GCF_963576615.1. NCBI lineage: Eukaryota > Metazoa > Bryozoa > Gymnolaemata > Cheilostomatida > Watersiporidae > Watersipora > Watersipora subatra. The sequence goes on along the minus strand of NC_088715.1, from coordinate 45,813,680 downwards.
TTGCTTTGATGTTCGAGGTTATCTGATTACCAGGATCTTTCAAGATAAAACTTGATCGTGATTAATACGCTCAGACCAATCGAAAGTGCATTCATGAGGTCTATAGCTGTAAAGAGACCGACAGAATAGAAACGCATAATGCTTCAGTTTTAAGTCAATAGCCGACATCAACTATCTCAGCGAGAACAACTAATTATATAATTTCACATATATTTTTCTTCTGAGCGTTTTAATTGTGATTAAGTTTTGTTGATTTTAATCTTGAAACATCCTGGCAAGCAAATCACCTCAATTATACAAAAAATAGCGATATTTCCTGATTAAATCTACAAAAGAATTGTGTACGTTTATATTTGAACACAATATTCTTGTTTATATGATTTGAATGTTTGTCAGTCTGTTTTGGGATTATGGGAGAGTACAGATGTACTGATTATTATCACTGATTACCCTCTCTAGGCTTTAGCTGCGCTTGCTCACTCATTCTCACCCTTCAAGTAGTGCATGATAACACAACTCTATAATTCTTTCATTGATTGGATTTCAAACATATTAAAGTAAAACACTGATTTTCTTGTCTCATCGGTATGTTACTGTCATTTTGTTGTACCCATTCATTTGGACTTTTTAATAAAAAATTAACTCGTGTAGTTCCAGATGTTGCAACCAGTTTTTTAGTAGCCTGTAGTAGGCTCTAATCAGCTTGCTGTGCTGATGGTCGTGTCCTACTCTGTACCATCACAATCCTCAGTGGCTGAGGTTTTCACAACCATAAACATGTTGTTGATAGTTTAGTTGTATTAATCAGAATACAAACTTAATTAGAGGCTTTGTTTGAGGAGACATGTTATATATGCATTTGGTATCTAAGATATTCGATTCATGCTCGTTTTATACTTTATACCGACAAGTACAAATGTCTGACGAACTTGGATTATGTAAACCCTTTAGATGCAAGGGCAATTAATAAGTGCAGCTTTGTCTATGTGCTCATGCTGTTTTTTAGACATCGATAGCAGTCCAGCAGGCTATGGAGTAGGCCAGTTTCACACATATCCAACCACACACACTGCTCCTCCTGCTGCAATGGTATGTCTGTGAGCAAATGGGAGTTGTGTTGTCTTTTGTTGAGGTTATCAACTGAAAAATGTGTTCCGTTACCTTTCCAGCTATATGTTCTCAGTCTACTGGTGTTCCCTTAACACGGATCATTCCATCAATGGTAGCGATTTTATGAACTGCCACATAATTTGTGTTTTTACATTTTTTATATTTAATCCGATCAATCCGATGTACATCTGGCCTTGGACCTTAGGGAGATATTTTTTAAAACAGCTATGACTCAGTCATGTGGATTAGTTCAAAGACAGGCTGGTTGTCGAGATCTGCACTGTCTCATGACCACTAGTGAGTCATAATAATATGAGAAGGAACGCATGAAGATTATTTTTCTATAGTTGACAACTTTTAAAGAACTGTGATTCGAGTCTATTTTGACATTATTTTTTACATGATATTGGTAGTGGTTGTTAAACTGTCGAAACTATTCATTAAATAATTTGTTTTAAAACAAATTCTCTTTTTTTATTATTTAGGTATGATAGGTATACAGTAGACGCTTCTACAAAGTAAATTATTCATGCTGGGAACATTTACGTTTTGAGACTTCTACATTTTACGAACCGAACAATACAATTAAATTGCCTAATCCGTTCTAAGATCTTTTCAAACTCATTCCTTTTGTCCTTTAAAAAGCAAAAAACTGTATTCTTTCTAATTTAACGAATATACAGCAACTCTGCTATTATAACTACTGTACAGTAACTCTGCTATTATAACTACTGTACAGTAACTCTGCTATTATAACTACTGTACAGTAACTGCTATTATAACTACTGTACAGTAACTCTGCTATTATAACTACTGTACAGTAACTCTAGTATTATAACTACTGTACAGTAACTCTAGTATTATAACTACTGTACAGTAACTCTAGTATTATAACTACTGTACAGTAACTCTGCTATTATAACTACTGTACAGTAACTCTGCTATTATAACTACTGTACAGTAACTCTGCTATTATAACTACTGTACCGTAACTCTAGTATTATAACTACTGTACAGTAACTCTAGTATTATCGATTTGTATTGTTGATGTTTGCGTTATGTGGAATGTACGTAACAGTAGGTTTACAGTTATGGGAGCATCTACTGTATTTGAAATTTGCGTAGTCCAGTTCACGCGCTCATGTGAGAGTGTGGATAGTTTGCTATTCCTTGGTTATATGACTATGCATATCCATGGAGATACTCTGAACAGGATTGAAGTCATATGTTGTAATGGAGACAGTTAGCTGTGCCTATTTTAGTTTGGAGTTAAAATAGTAATGGGATTGCCATAAATAAAGTAATTATAATATTCACTATCATCTAGTATTTCATGGTTGGTGTTGGCGATTACGGAGTTGCAAGCATTTATTGATATGCTCGCTAGTGAGGGCTATAAATATGCCATATGTGTTGCCATGCTAGTGTGTCTTTGCATGCGTGTCATGAGCAATCGTCATTGAAGATTAGATAGCGTGTCTTCACTCATTCTATCCCATCCCTCTGCATTTACTGTTTACTGCCTCATGTATCGGTGACACCAATAATGATAGCGTTAAGAATATGACTTCATTTATCTCCTAGTAGATTTGCATAGACAATTTTGCACTGGCTCCTCTAATGTTAGCTATTCTACTTGACTCGGATTTGTCTTACCTTTGCATTTGCTCTTCTGGTTAGTTACTGCCCTGCAGAGCAGCATGGTTTGATATGGGGAAGCAGTTTGTGCCTGTATCCGTGAATGAGTGGAGAATCTATGGGTTGAAACTGGTGTCTGATTGTATGTTTTATTTTGCTGAATTCTCTGTCAATAATGAAATAAATACTAATTTTCCATACGATTTTAACATAGCGGCGCATTCCTATAAGGTCCTGCATTGCCTTCATGGATACGGCCGCGCCGCTCTCCTTCGGTTGTGATTCAGTGTTGCTGTTTGGAAGTGAAACACTCGTGCATTGTGCCTTCTTTTGTGCTATGAAAATGATCATATCTACCAATGGTGTCTCACTTGTGTCTTGCTTACATTCTTGATATAAGATATCTAGATACAACCTTTACATAGAGCATCGTACAACCATCGCTCTACTGTTACTGTAGCACTCTATGGAAACATTAGCTGCTTGACGGCACTACGTAGTGTTTCAGCACGGGTGCATCCATGTGTCTCCACACTATCGCTGTATGGAGACTTAGTAACAGCCTTTTGAGGCCCCTTTTGTTAGCTACTGTCACGTTTCCTCTTTATATTTTGGACGAAGACATCCAATGTCCTCACGACTATAGCTATAATTAGCAGAGATGTTCCTTTGTAGAGAGGTCATGCATGTTTTAATGTTCATTTGGTGTGTTAGTAATACTCAGCCATGAAGCAGAGGGGTGAGAGCTCTCACATAACAGTTAGCCGAATCCAAGCTTTCAAAGTGATCATATTTTAATTGATGATATCTAATTTGAATTACGGATTTGCCAAAAGAAACCTCAACTGAAGAGTATTAACAACGAATAAGAAACGATCGGGAACATTTGGTTTGCCGATAGTAAAATGTTCAAATAAACCCGCCAACAAAGGTGGACATCTAAAGAACTGCGCCATTCTTGCTATTTTATTTTTGTAAAAATCCATATTTTGTGACAGCAGCCAAACTATTGGTGAATAAAATAATAATAAATAAATAATAATGTATTTAATCAAATTCAAGCTTCAGATCTCTCAGGTTTCTATGTGACCTCAAGTTTACTCTCGATGTAATGAATAGTAATGAACTACCTCCGTACTTGTTGCAGGCGGGAGGCAGTAAGCTGGACCAGGTGAAAGCACAAGTTAAAGATTTTTCTATAGACACATTCAGAACGACAAAACAGTTGTTCAGTGAGATCATGGGAAAGGGAGCTCGTACGGTCGACCCTAAAGTTGATGGTAAGCGGAACTCTGGCTATAATGCTATTTCATTAGTCTATACGCAGAGAGTCAGGAAGGTTTATCTATGGCTCTCATCTCCTTCTATTTCTATCAACCTCTTTCTTTATTTTGGTTGCTGTTTCCTGTATGCATAATAATAGTAGTGTTTAGATGCTCATATGTTCGACATAGATGTAGATGTAAACAAGACTATAAGAGATTATTACAAGAAATTACAGGCTCCTGTGTCCTTTTATTGATTTAATGTTCAATTTGGTGGCTGCCAAGTTTGATACAATTATTTAGTATTGTTATAATACTAATAATACAAAAAATATAATGCCACCCGAGTAGACTGGTTATCAGGCCATTCTATAGTGCGCGTAGCACACCAAAGCATTTTGCTCCTGGATATACATTTGTCTCACTACCACAGAAGGTTTCTTAATAACGAAGTTAATGCTACTGAAAACAACATTTAGTACACTTGTCGCCATGGTGACACAAAATGCATAAATATTTATGTCAAAGTAAAACAGATGTTTGCTATTAGTAACCCCTAATTATTCAGTGAAGTGATTGAAACAATGTCGAACTGATTCGCTGGTATGCCAACCTAGCACATACTGGCTCCATATTTACACAGTTTCTCTTGCACGACTCTGTTGCTGTGAGGCACCATGGTGGATAAACAATGATAGATGTTAACTATATTCACATCGTTATATGCCGTTATAAGCAAATTAAACCCTGAGACAATAACAAAATAAAGTAGATTATTTCTACTAGTCCGCTCAGCAGTCCGGTGCACTGTGAGAGATCATCATGAGTAAGCAGTAGCCTTTGTGCAAAATTAACTCTTTCATTATCAAATCAATTTTTACACCGGGACATAGGTACGTAATCCGTAAAACCTAATATTTGACAGAAGTACGTATAAATCGTCATAACTTTTGAACCACACGGCCTATAAAAATAATTTTCTACCTAATTTCAATAATATATTTAATAATATATTTCATTAATATCAATATTATTACAGTTTATGGCATTATTATTACTGATGAAATACGAATAATAACTCTCAGTAGTACTTTTGTTCAATAAAAATTACTCAAAGTACAAAAATCTAGTAAAAATTCAAGGCTGTAATGCGTCTGGATCGCTAATCACCGCATAAAAATTTTTCGCTCGTCATGCCATTTTGAAAATGCTGACCTCCACCTGTACAGCGCATTTTGAGAAGGTTTTGTCTGCGGCTCTTCACGAAAGTTGAACAGCGCTGAACTCTTGCATTGACCTCCAGCAACTACCAACAGTACTCAGCGTGTAGGTTGACATTTCATCGCTGATAGTCCTGCTATGCTGTCGCCGTTGCTTGCGGCGTATATGTATAGACGCATCTGTTAGGCACTAGTGATGTGATTGTATTTTATCTAGTTTAGTAGGAAATTTTAAACCTTATAAAGTTTTCATGTCAAGTATCCCTTCTTGTTGTCACTTGTAGTCTCAGACTGTTGATGTCTTAGAATCCTATAGAGGGTTTATTATAGCTGCAGCTTTGTAATATCCTAGAAATTAATTTTTAATCGCGAGATGTCTATCTTACACAATATTGTATCTTAGTCTCAGGCTTTGTAGTACCTGCTCTCTGTTTTAGTCGACTCGGTTTTTATAGCTCCTGCTTCTACTCTTCTTGACGGCATTGTGGTTTTGACTGAATGACTTTTAAGCCATCTGCTCCGTTGAATGCACCCAGCATATCGCGGAGTCCATAGGTGGTATACTCAATATAAACAAACAAGCTCCTTTGACATGTGTCAAATCAATTATGTTGAATGTTTTAACTATCAATCTTCAATTTGGTTAGACCAAAGTGCTGGTATTGACAAGAAGAACTAGAATGAATACGAACGCTAAACAAACACTTCCTGTAAGCTTGAAGGAGAAGACATCAGTTGTCATGTTCTCCCAAAATAAAACCTCCGTTTACTTTTCTCGACAGTAAGATTCTTTGACCATCAAACAGCATGCTAACTGAGTAGTATTTTTAGCTATGGATTATTTTCTTATCAGTGCTTGGGAGGTTCTTGACTTCATGTATGGTGGATAAGTTATAGAAAGTAGATGCTCTTGTTGAATGCCTGCTAAGGCTGCTTCATGTTTAAACAGAACATTGGTTGGACTCAATCAGACCAATCCAAGATTAGGCCGAGGCATCGAGCAGCTTTCCAATCTTAAAAGGGAGTCATGTGACTATTTCTAACGGTTTAATTTTATTTTTATAGCCCGATGTTTTCATTTTTATTTATTTGTTTTTAATTAGTAAAGATTTATCATCTAATGTGTATCTAAGTTTTATAGAAGAAATTATGTTTCTCGGCAGGGTTCCTTCTAGAAGTTTCTTACCTGTTCTTTGCTGCCATTTCCTCAGCTGTCAAATGTTGAATGACAGGTCCAAATTTCTACCACCATCCAAAATACTTGATCTGTTAGTATATCAGTGAACAATAATCATATGATGTACATTCTTACAAGACATTCGTCGAATAATCTTGGCTTCACGACAGTTTTCCTGTTCACCTCTCACTCAAAAGCTGCCAACACGAGCTTAGGTTTATAAGCAAATTGCTCCAAAGCATGAGAAAACAACTTTAGTATTGACGTGTGAAGCGAACATCAAAATTGTTCCAGCTGCTCACTGCAGACAGATTGATCTCGTATCAATTTACGCCTATGCCATGAAACTCTGTTGAATCTCCTCTAACCAGGGTGGACTAGCCGCCTCTCCCTTGTTTGACCTCATATGCTGTTACAGAAAACCTTTGTCTATTTGCAGTTGCAATATCTGAGCTGAGGGTCCTTCAAGCTACTTATGTTAAACTCATAGATGAGGTGACGAGGATGCAGAGCTGCTTCTCAAATTTTGTCTACACTCAGGTTAGTTAAGTTCTGAAGTCAAGAAGATTTTAGCAGATTTCTGTATTGCATCATTTATATGCCCTTCTGCAAGCTGGAATGTCCAACTACATGTAGCTGGGTTAATTCAAATCAGAGAAAATCTTTTACATAATGAGGGTTATTTATTATCAGCATCAGTTGTTACAAGAGCATTGAAAGTTTACGGCATTGTAGTATATGATAATTAAATTTAACCAATAAGGATGCTCCATTTGGACCATGACCAATGAGAAGGCTTGATTTTGCCTTCTCATTGGTTATGCGTAGTAACCTGTTGTAGTCTTACAGCAGTCTTCTGCAGGTTACATCCGCTGATAAAAACATCGATTGGTATAGAGTTGGATTTCAGTTTACTCACCCTTTTACATTCTGAGGTCTTTGGCACAGGCGCATGAAATTTTGAGCGAGTATTTGTCTCAATGTTGAAATTAATTTTCAAAATTCAACCTCCAAAGTCCAAATTTAAAATCAATGATACATAATTATATAAATTATGTTTAATTGAACTATATATGTACTGTGCAGTGGAATAGTTTGCTACACATATTTCTATCGTTCTCTCTACCACTCACCTTATCGCTAATGGCAACTTCGTGTATTTGGTGTCTGTCATAAGTATTGATAAGGCCTGATTACACAGAAAAATGTCATGTTTGTGTGCAAAACGTTTACCCCTGTTTTTATTGGAGTCGAAATCTAGGTCCTGTGTTGAATTTTGTTTTGCTTTTCAACTAATTCTTTAGCCAGTGTACTGTCCGTAATTACGAGAGGTTCTTTGCGCCGTTTATTAACTTCATACCCTCAGAAAGAGTTATTCAGGATGACTCACAACATGTCTTCGTCAGTATATCATCAGCAAAAGTTCTATTGAAACTTGTCCGTAAAAATGATGACCTCATGGGACTAGTCTTCACTATAATAAGATCAGTATCTCTCCGTTTCTCCAGAATGGCCAGCGAAGGCGCATGCTTTAGAATTCAACAAATTTTTAGTATAATCATTCCGTTTATTCTGTAGAAATGTGTAACAAACGTCCTTGGAGAGTTGGCCTTGAGGGAACCTAAGCTATCAAGTGATTTCAACATGAATGCTGAGAGTCAGAAGTTACTGATAGTCAATGGAGAGCAGTTATTAGGTATATTCACACTGTGTTTGTTTAGGGTATGGGTGGACTCGTCGGTCATGCTGCATTCGCACCAGCCGATTTGCAAACAGACTTTTTGTGGCTAGTCTTTGAACAGTTTTATGGGAGTTACCGGCCTGATTTTTTTTCATTCACAACCGGATGAGTTGGCTCAAGAGTGGGAAATTTTGCCCTTTTTGCATGGTCAGATAGCTTTTGCTGATATATTTTTAGTGAATCTAAAATGGGAATTTTTAGATTTACATTTTATTGAATGTTTCCTACGAAGTGTGTCGTGAATGATTTTAGCAAGTTTGCTAATTACTCTGCACCGCCCAGTTCATCATTAATAAAGGGTAGGCCGATCTAATAATGCGATTACTATAGAGAGAACTATCTTTTGCAGCAACCACTTAAATTATTATACCAATTACGTAATAATTTAAGCATATGTTTCAATTATTATGTCGTTGTTATGATAATTGAATTCAAGCAATAATTCTGTTGATAGCATCCTTCAGGGTTGATACCACTCTTTAGGGTTGATAGCACTCTTCAGGGTTGATAGCATCCTTCAGGGTGATAGCACCCTTCAGGGTTGATAGCACTCTTCAGGGTTGATAGCATCCTTCAGGGTTGATAGCATCCTTCAGGGTTGATAGCACCCTTCAGGGTTGATAGCATCCTTCAGGGTTGATAGCACCCTTCAGCGTTGATAGCATCCTTCAGGGATGATAGCACTCTTCAGGGTTGATAGAACCCTTCAGGGTTGATAGCATACTTCAGGGTTGATAGCATCCTTCAGGGTTGATAGCATCTTTCAGGGTTGATAGCATCCTTCAGGGTCGATAGCATCCTTCAGGGTTGATAGCACCCTTCAGGGTTGATAGCATCCTTCAGGGTTGATAGCACCCTTCAGGGTTGATAGCATCCTTCAGGGTCGATAGCATCCTTCAGGGTTGATAGCACCCTTCAGGGTTGATAGCATCCTTCAGGGTTGATAGCACTCTTCAGGGTTGATAGCATCCTTCAGGGTTGATAGCATCCTTCAGGGTTGATAGCACTCTTCAGGGTTGATAGCATCCTTCAGGGTTGATAGCATCCTTCAGGGTTGATAGCATCCTTCAGGGTTGATAGCATCCTTCAGGGTTGATAGCATCTTTCAGGGTTGATAGAACCCTTCAGGGTTGATAGCACTCTTCAGGGTTGATAGCATCCTTCAGGGTTGATAGCACCCTCCAGGGTTGATAGCATCCTTCAGGGATGATAGCATCCTTCAGGGTTGATAGAACCCTTCAGGGATGATAGCACTCTTCAGGGTTGATAGCATCCTTCAGGGTTGATAGCATCCTTCAGGGTTGATAGCATCCTTCAGGGTTGATAGCATCTTTCAGGGTTGATAGCACTCTTCAGGGTTGATAGCATCCTTCAGGGTTGATAGCATCTTTCAGGGTTGATAGAACCCTTCAGGGTTGATAGCACTCTTCAGGGTTGATAGCATCCTTCAGGGTTGATAGCATCCTTCAGGGTTGATAGCATCCTTCAGGGTTGATAGCATCCTTCAGGGTTGATAGCATCTTTCAGGGTTGATAGAACCCTTCAGTTTTGATAGCACTCTTCAGGGTTGATAGCATCCTTCAGGGTTGATAGCACCCTCCAGGGTTGATAGCATCTTTCAGGGCTGATAGAACCCTTCAGGGTTGATAGCACCCTTTAGGGTTGATAGCACTCTTCAGGGTTGATAGAACCCTTCAGGGTTGATAGCACTCTTCAGGGTTGATAGCATCCTTCAGGGTTGATAGCATCCTTCAGGGTTGATAGAACCCTTCAGGGTTGATAGCATCCTTCAGGGATGATAGCATCCTTCAGGGTTGATAGCATCCTTCAGGGTTGATAGCATCCTTCAGGGTTGATAGCATCCTTCAGGGATGATAGCACTCTTCAGGGTTGATGGAACCCTTCAGGGTTGATAGCATCCTTCAGGGTTAATAGCACCCTTCAGGGATGCTATCATAGTTATTACTCATGATTTACTCAACAGCTATTGCTCGCATTTCAAGACATGACAAAAAACCATGTCCAAAAATCAATATGTTATGTTGTTCATTTAAATGAAAATGTGCGATTTGCTGTGAGGAGTGATGTCATTGGCTACTCAAGTTATATCATCTCAGACTTGTTTACTGAAGTCATATCATCTCGGACTTGTTTACTGAAGTCATATCATCTCTGATTTGTTTACTGAAGTCGTATCATCTCTGACTGAAGTCATATCATCTCAGACTTGTTTACTGAAGTCATATCATCTCAGACTTGTTTACTGAAGTCGTATTATCTCTGACTTGTTTACTGAAGTCGTATCATCTCTGACTTGTTTACTGAAGTCATATCATCTCAGACTTGTTTACTGAAGTCATATCATCTCTGACTTGTTTACTGAAGCCATATCATCTCTGACTTGTTTACTGAAGTCATATCATCTCTGACTGGTTTACCGAAGTCATATCATCTCTGCTCATCAGACTTTCATCAAATGAACCACACGGTTAAGTCTGAGTAGAATTGTAGAAGTGGTTCTTGTTGACAGGTGCACTGAATTTTTTCCTCTCAAATATGAAAACCATGTGCAACAGGACCATCCAAGACTGTCTTGATACAGCTAAGAAGTATGAATCAGCGAGGTGAGACAGTCATCATTTGTCTATACAAATCTCAAAGTCTGTATGTATGTAGTTCAGTTTGTCCAGCTATAGCTAGTAAAATATTGGAATGAAGAAGATTTGATCTCGGACCCTTCCATTCGCCAGGCAAATGATTTACCAATTTTGCTACATGAGAATTACGAATTCATTGAGCGATATCTGTAGCTATGTGGGGGAAAATACGCTACCTCTCTCCGTTACGGCGCAACGTAATTCTTGCTCTCTCGTGAGAGCAAGTAGTTAGCTCTTATTAGTAAGCTTACTCAAATTAGCCATTGACAATGTGCCAGGCTAATAGCAAGTGGCAGTCAAAAAAAGGACAAGACATACAATAAATAAGAAATTCACTGTCATGGCCCGGCGTCCACCACAGTATTCTCTCCATTTTATTAAAAAAAAAATTTCAGTACAAACCAATACAGGTTACTTATACAAGCCTTAAACATACTTATATAAACCTTCAATATACTTATATAGGCTAAACATAAATTATTATAAAAAATATAGCACTGAAGCTACTTACGAACGAATACCCCTTACGAACGATCGTTCGGAACGTAACGCGTTTGTAAGTTGGGGAGCGTCTGTACATGTATATATATATATTACCTGTATATGTGTAGATATATATGTAGGCATGTACGTATTCGCATATGGGAATATGTGAATGTGTCAGTATGTGTGTTTGTACATATTTAATTGGATCTGATTGGATTTTGGTATCAATATTGCTGAACTGTTTGCTGTCTGCAATGAATAAGTTGAGTTTATATTGGACCTAGACTGTGCCTACCTAGACTTAGACTTGAGCTAGGTCTTCCTGTCCTTTTCATCACACGCATACCTGTGTGTCAGGTTTTATGCTGAGATGGTGTATCATTTCAATATCAGGTTACAATACGACACATACCGCTCCGAACATGAGCAGACGATTCATTCTGGTGGGACAGGATCAACCAAAGCTGCAGAAATTAGACAGAAGTTTGAAGAACGAAAGAAGAAATACGATCAACTAAAAGATGACATGGTCATAAAATTGCAGTTCTTAGAAGAGAACAAGGTAATATTTTGTATTTATAGGTAGTGTTAGTCTAGCGTTATCATTATTGACTGTGTGCTTTTATCTGATGGCTATATTAGTTACATCATCATATTCTATTGTTCCTCCTAACACTGGAAGCCTAACCTTGTATACACGAGCAAGACCCTTGGTTCATATTAACCCCTTTCCATCGACTCCGATTGAACTTAGAATAACACAATTCCTTTTGAACTGAAGATCATATTGAAGCTCCAAGTAGAACTCAATGAAAAAGATAGAAATTAAATATAGTGAATAGTTTTTTTCACATGTTTTTAAAGATGTGATGCTTTGGAGGTAACTGGAAATGAAATGGGTGTGTTTGAAATGATTTTGGCAGGGGTTAGGCAATTAACATGTATTTTACTGTTCGTATTGCATAAAATCCCTATAAACGTAAATGTTCTTTGAACGGATTACAGCGCGCCCTTGAATTACGATGACCCTGTTATACGATTTTTTTGCCATGTAGCCTTGCGATGTAGAATACAATGGTTTTTTGCCCTTTTCATACAAAATATTTTTCGGCATATGCCATCAACAAAAATTGGTCTCAAAATTCAAATTTGGCAGTTGGTGCGCTGATTACATCGGAATAATGAATATGCCAATATGCTATTCGCCGAAATCCCTCCCACAACACATGAAAGAGATACGATGCTCGATCTCTCTCCGTTTGGCATTATTCGTTATTAGCTTTAGTGAAAACGAAACCAGAAACAGGTGATAAAATTTTAGCTGAAAATTTGAAGTTCAGTAAAATAACAAAAAAGACATACTAAAACTTAGCTTTAAGTATGTGTTTAGTAAGCTAAATTCACTTAAGTTAAATTCAATGTTTATATTATACATCTGCCTCGAAGGTAAGAGTTTCTTACGGTATATACTGCACATCTAGTACATTGTAACGTTACATTTTATTGCAGATCATAACCTCCAATTTCGACACTAAAGTTACTGTAGGTAACTATAGTTACTACGGTTAACATACTATTTTGTTAACAAGTTTCAATATGTACAGAACGCATAGATAATTTTGAGGAATTTCACCAGGGGGGTTTGCATTAAATAATTACTATAAGTTTCTGAAACCCTCTATACAACATTTTCGCCTTACAATGCCAACACTAGAATGAATTAAAATCGTATGGCGAGGGTCAACCTGTATTTATGTTGTAGGTGCACCTACTATGTCATAAATAGTTTTCTTTCACATTTTTCAAAAATGGGATGTTTTATAGGTAACTGGAGCAACCTAATGGTTGATGTACGGCGAGCCTAATAGAGTGTGTGGATTCTTCAAGAATAGAAAAACAAATGGCTTTAGTGTAAAGCTCTTGTTGCTGAGAGAAAGAAGTGTTCTAGTTTTTTCTATTTTTTAACTTCATTACTAAGAAGTCCAGTCAGTATTTTCTTAGAAACTCAAGTTCTGAAGGGTAGCGATTTTTCATTTCTCACTTGGTTGGAAGGGTTCTTGGTATTCCGGCAATATCTCAAAAAGTTCAATCAACTTGAAACTTCAGAATTGTACTGAAAATGTATACCGACTGAAGTGACAAAAACTTCGTAATTCCACATAAACTGGAAGTTACAAAAAAAGCAAAGCGAAACTATGAAACCGAGTTTACTCAGGCGTAAGATCTGGTCAGAGAATGTTTCCCTGAGTTATCTCAGGAGCAGGTTTCAAAGATTTGATGCATGTACCATTTGACCTGTCAAGTGATGACCATCTTTGTTACACCATCCATCATTTGAAGTATTTAATAGCTTGCCTCTCTTTAAAAGTGATACTTTAGGAAAGAGCTGGAGTTATTATCTCATTCTTATTCTCGACGTTAAATTGTTGCCGACTGAGTTATGCTATGTTGGTGTTTAAAAAAAGGTTTGCTGGAATAATGGTCCATACAGCGAAGAGGCATAACACATTGTGCTCTATAATGTGACAGAAACTTGACATCTTTAATAGGTCAAGGTAGTTTTTGACCACTGAAAAGTAAAATCAGTAGAATGCATCAGTAAAATCGAGGTTGTACCATTGATCTTTTTAGTAGGGTAATGAGTGAAATTTCATCCTTGACATACTTTGCAGAGTAAAGTGGTGCACCGGCAGATGATGCTGCTACACAACGCAATTGCTGCCTACTTCTCTGGTAATCAGAAGCAACTCGAGACAGTCCTCGGTCAGTTCAGTGTCAGCTTGCGGAGACCCAACTCGGAACCACCATCATGGCTCGAAAAATGAGCTCTTGACAATCAATAAATGCTTCATCAATTGATCTGATTGATTGATCTGAATTGATATTCTAAGTGGTTTTTTTTTGGTGGGTTGTAAAGTGCAAACTAAAAATATGCATTTGCCAGATTGTAGTCAATAACAGAATATGATGTACTTGAAGACCACTGTTGCAAGCATTTGGGGCAAGGCATCCTTTAGCAGTAGTAAGATGTATTATTCTAAGTCATTTGCAAAACTTCTCGATTTTAGAATTGTCTCCTCATGTGGAAGGGGATGTTTTGTTGGGAGGTGATCTGTCCTCCTTTCAGATCGCCAAATTCTGTTTCATTATATTCGTCATCTGTTTCTGTGTTTGAATTGCTCGAATTTTGTAAATACAAATCTCATTATTCTGCAGTTATGGCAAACTGTTACACCATACTGGTTGACTGTCCTAGCTCATATACCTGACTGTTTTTCGTCTAATCTTCCTTTAGACATTTGTAAAATCATTTCTATAGACGTAGACTGATTGGTTATAGATTGATTTGTATCAACCATAGTTCTTGTTGGTGTATTTATTGGTGTTTTAACCGGTGCATTTGAAATATCAGGCTGTTCGGTAGCTTAGCATTGTCTCTTTATATTATTGGTTCTCCGAAATGCATATAAATTCTTTTAAGTACAAAATATTTGTCATATTTATTCTTTGTTTGTGCTTGTTTAAAGATAATCAGTTGTAATAAATTTTGTCAAATCTAACGGGGCTCTGTTTAGAGTTGTTACCCCATGTATTTTTTATTTTCTTGTGACATGACCTAGATGATGGTAAGAGCTCCATTTTTCTTTAGTGATGACTACATGGAATTATTTGCTTAAGGTTTAACTCCGTAGAACAACAAAACAATTAACTTGCATTTGTTCGTAAAAAATCTCTGAGGTGTGAGGTGAACATTATTTTTGGAGGTCCTGTAATGAAGCGCAATCACTTGTTTTTGGTTTTTATAAATTGGTTGGTGAATAAGTTAGCTCAGGTTAAAACGTTCCACAACGCTTCAAAAGCTCGTCTAGCGTTGTTATAGCTGAAAATCATGTTTTTGAAATAGCTGTATATTAGCAATGTTCCCACAAACGTAAATGTCAAGAGATTAGTTAATAGGTAGGAAACTTAGCAGTTACAATACATTCCTACAGCATATATTATCTCCCACTAACGGAAACAAGTATGCATCAACAACCATTGCTTACATGCTGCATACGTGTACAATATTCTTACCATTTGATTGTGGAGTTGGGAATTATTTACTCGGTCCATAGCAACACTATAGTATGAACACAACTCCTATTCAGTCTATCCATTTACATGTATATAGAAGTAGCTTTATAGTTACAGTGTATATTCATTCCATGTCTAGCAACTAAGGAAGCAACATCATTTAATTATATACTAATAGTTGATTGATCAACATGTATATTTTATCATAATATCTTATGTCTAGACTGATAATCTAACCCCAACCCAGTCTTTAGAGGGTTGGTTGGAGGTGTACGTACAGTAGTATATATGAGGCATCGTTACATGAACTATAGCATTGGATTAGCCTTGTTGCAGAACCGTAACCTGACCATCACTAGACTACCTTCCACCTATCGGCATCGACACTCACATAGACGGTGAATAACACTATATCACCAGCTAACCAGAGTCCTCTGCACCTAACGACAAACACAACTGAATTGAAGACGATCCATATATAAGGAGATTTGGACTCATACTAATACTGAAGGTAGATAGCTCATTTACAACAAAATAAGCTACAACAGCGTCCATCTATGATCGATCAGCTATTAGATTTTCTGAATGATCATCTTGTGTAGTTTGCAGCCTGTTTATATACGTATTTCATTACGTTGTTGAATTGTAACGCTTTACTAAAGATAGGAAAAATGACAGCATAAACACAGTAAATTCTAAAAAGGAGGCTATAGCTTGAATTCAACAAGAGTTAAGAACTAATAAACGGTTTCAAAAGTTCATCAACAGTCAGTTGAAGTTGTCCTCTTTATTTGTTGCATTATTTTTGTCTATTTATTAGTCTATTTATCTTGAGAGAATTAGAGGCTATTTCAATTTTCCTTCATCTGATTGGTTCGATACACGAGACAGGTATTTTTATTCGTTACTTTTCAAGCGCAAGATTAACCTTAGCTGCTAGGCTAACTCGTCCAACTGCGAGGTTGAAGACGGGAATGTTTGAAAAACGCTTTGAACACCGTAAAAGGCGACTGTTAACGAAAATGTCAGATTCGCATTGGGTAGAAGATCTATACCCTGCTCATTTTACTTATAAGGATTATGATCAGGTAAATGACAAGGATGTTTTATTACGAGCTTGTTCACATAACGCTTGATGATAAAAACTCCACCTATGTATATGAGATTTGAAGTTTGATACTAAAGGAGCGTGTTGTATAAATCAATGTACTCACATGTACTGATGTGAAGATGAAGAAGAGCCTCTGTCTTTCGTTACACTTCCTTATATCCTCCCCCATACTGCCTTACACTAGCTAATCTACTAGCTTTACCCACTAGCTTTATCCAGCTTTATGCACTCACCGTAATTACCAAGACCACCTGTACTGCCTTGAGCTCAGACACCAATATAGCCTGAGCCTAACAAATCCCATCATACAACAGAGCGCTCATTTAGTTATATATGAGCAATCTTTATTGTGGTAATCAATAGTCATATTTTACAATATATATGTTTTTCACAAGGTACCACAGCAGGTAAACTAACTAGAAGGCAGGCTACAATAAAAACTTAAAAAGAGCACAAAAAACTATAGTCTAACTAAAAGGCTAGTGAATAGTCTAACTAATATAATAATGTTGGAACTGAATGCATAAAATATGTAAAGCACAAGCTTGAGGATTGATATGAGTATTGTTTAAACAAAAAGTGGACAGATAAAAGCTCTGTAAAGATAGTTATGCCTAGGCCTATCTATGACAACAAATTTCAAGTTATAAAAACAAAGTGTAATATAAAAATGTTAAAATGGGAAAGGCTATATGGTGAATGGTACTATTGGTCAGAGAATAGTAGGTGTAGTTTGAGTTTTGTTTTAAAAGATTGCAGAGGAAGAGTTCTTAAATGAGGGCAAAGGTTATTAAATGAATTTAGCAGGTTACTGTTGCGTTTGTTGTGGTTTATGGCACTAGGTGATTTAATTCTGGTCCTGGTTTTGTGACCATGGTTTACGGTTTGAAAGCTATAGCTGAGATATTTAGGGCAGTTATCATGGAGTATTGAATGAGCAGTGAGGCAGGTAAAGTACTGTGATAGCTTAGGTATGGGAAGAATACCAGTAGTGCTTGTTATTAAGTTGGTAGGTGGTAAGTGATGGTTTTTATGGGGTATGTTTAGGTCTTTGCATATGTCGTAAAGCTTTTTTTTGTAACATAAATAGTGTTTGTATATTTTACAGGTGTTGTAGAGTAGAACACATGTAGGCCATATATACGATAGGAATGGATAAAATTATAGTAATATAGTCTGGCAGTATCAAAGTTCATAGGATGACGAATGTTATAAAATAAACGTAAGTTAGAGGATATTTTATTTGAAATGAATGAGATGTGGTCTAGCCATGATAAAGAGTCGTTGATGATTAAGCCAGGTAGTTTAGAAGTAAATTGTTTTGTTAGGGTACTGTTAGTTACATCTATAGCGACTCAAACTTCAAAGTACCCTACAGGATGAAAATATTCGTTGGTTATAAAAATTCGCGATTTCGTGAACAGTCAATTCTGCGAATTATTAAAGGCGTGAAAAAATAGTTCTATTTTTAATCACAAGGGAGAATAACTACTGCATCAAATTAAAAACTAGCTGCTAGGCTAGTTTTTAATATAAATACTAAACGTAGTTGAGTTCCAAAACATTTTTAAAATCTTTGCCAGGGCTTTGAGCTAACACCATTGCCAATGCATCACATTTCTTTACAAAATTATTCAAGGTTGTCACAAGATATGCAGAATGGCGTCATCGCAAAAATAACCGCTAGGCAGAAGTACTAAACGTAGCCGAGTTCCAAAACTTCTTTAAAATCATCGCCGGGCTTCGGGTTTTATTGCCATTGTATCAAACTCTACAAAATTATTCAAGGTTTTCACAAGTCATTCGGCATGGCTTCGTCATCGCAAAAAAATCTCTCCTAGTCTTTTTACATTGAAATCAACTCCATCAATCTCTAATACCGAAGTTGAGGACGATCATGATTCTGATCTGGACATTATGGTATGTATTTGATTTGCAGTGCAGATACGTTTTTCCATAATTAACTGAATTAGTTAATTATTTTGTTTAAAAACTGATCGCTTTCATTAAATACTTCAGCTATTGTTTTCGTACTTCCTTAACACTTATTAATATTTTTTCTTTTTTGTGTTTACTGCAGATTGAGAATGAAACAACCTACTCCGATTACGGAAACTAGAGACAAGTAGTAATATTCATCAAGGCAGGAATATTGGCAGAGAAGCAACCAGTCAACCTAGACCCCTTCAATGACAACAACTCCTTGATATCGCTGCAGCAAACATGATTAAATTATATATTTTATTTCATGTATAGATATATTATAATTTATTACAAACTTGAGTGTACAAATAAAATATTTCAAATACAAATAAAATTTTACAAATGATGAATGGAGTAAATATAAACAGTTTAGTCTATGTGGCGGTTGTCTAGAGCAATAAAATTAAACTGATACTCTTAGTAAGTGAATACTAGTGTGTAATGGTGCTCTCTGACTAGTTATTTTGGTAATAGCAGCTCTATATCGCTGTCACTGTCTTGGGTAGATGTTAAAGGCGATTCTCTCGCTACTACATGGCTGGTTAGGAAGTTATCATCAGAACTCTCCTCGTGGCTTACTATTGCAAAGTTCTGCCGGTTGGCCAAAGATTTGTGCTCGTGAAGGCGTTTTTGTTCCTTTTTTAAAACAGATATATTCTCCTCGTAAGTAGCTGCGGTCACTTCTACCTCGATTTCCAGACCTCCCTGAATGATTGGTGATCTTCTAAGAATGACATATACCACCCTTGCAGTCATTGTGATTGCGTGTATGATGAAAAATCTCTCTCACACTAAAACAGATAATGAAGCGGTAAGGATGGAAAAAATAAATATTGCGTTTTACCGAAGAACCAAAGTAAAATTCAACTAATTTAGTAAATGGTTTTGAAAAAACTCATTACTTACCACAAGTTGTTGTTTCATCAAAGGCCTCCAAATCTATGAATAATCGTGAAAACCTCTGAACGCAGCAAAGAATTTATAGCTTAGCACGATTGACCCGTAGTTGTAAGCTAAATAGAAAATGAAACACGCAATGCGCGCATGCATAGGGTTAACTCTATTGCTAGACGTAATAGAGCTAACTCTTCATAGAGAGTGACAGTTTTCAGCCGCGAATAAATTAATCCGCGAATATGCATGAAATGGCAATTTGCGCGAAAATTAACTCCGCAAATAAATTCATCCTGTAGGGTAGATTGAGCAACAACAAAGAAATATTTTGCATTCAACTGAAATAGTTACGTAACTCATACATAGTGTTATGGTGGAATGGGGAGAAATTATGTTATGTATATTTAGCCTAATCCAAAGCCACACACAGCAGTTTTGAGTTTGCTTTGTTCTTGAATTTTTTGACTGTTTTGTGCATTTTTGCTTAGCTTGTGTGAGCTAATTAGATTATTACTGTTACAGGTACTAGTGAAAGTGTTACGCTATTGTACGCAATACTTGTATTTACCGGTAAAAGATGCTTTAATCTACAAGTCAAACAATTAAAATACACCACTGAAACAATTCTAAAATGATAAAAGGTTAAAATAGCCAATAAAAGTTGTACTCGAATGGTCGTTCATCTTTGTTGCTCAGCCCCCTACGACTGTGATTCTCAACAGTCTAACGAGTGTCGTGCCAGTCCATAGATATAGAGGCTCAGCAATTGAGATAGTGAAAGAGAAGAGACTCGGCTATTGATGGGGGAAGAGGTTTCAAATGCAGGGGAAAGAAGCTCCTCAGGCGCAAGGAGAAGGGAGCTCAGCAGGTGGTGGGGAAAAAAGCTCCACAGGCAGGGGGGAGAAAAAGGCTCCATAGACAGAGGAAAGATCATCAGCAGGCAAAGGGAAAAGAGAGGTCAAACCATTGGACCTATTCTGTTTTATAAATATCTCTGTAAGCCTGTGGGAAGGTGTTCAAGCCCTCAGGTTCTGTTCTTTATGTTGCAGAGGGTTAGCAATTGTGTGGACTTGTCTTAAGTACATCACGGAAATGTAGTGGTTGGAAATGATTACTAACTCCAATTGTTTTGGTCATGTCTGGCAGAGGTCTATTTTCTTTTGATGGTTTTTTTGGTAGGCGAGTTGATGTTTTTTTCCTCATGGCTTACTTCCACTGGAGGTTTCTAATCTGCTTGTAGATGGGTTCATGATGACTGTCTTTCCTGGTCATCTGGTGTCATGTTCATTGTAATATTGTGCATATCTCTGGTGGTTTAGGTGTTTCTCCATTATGCTATCTGCTTTTGCTAATATTTCTATACAACAATAGCTTAGCTTACTTTTTAACCTTTGAAGTAAAGATAGAACAGATATAACATTGTAATACAACCTACAAAGTATGGAAATAGGTAGGCCTACGCCTATAATATTAGTAACCTCGCATATTCTAGACAAAACCTGTATGGTCTACCTCAACAGCTATGTCCAGATTTAGAGCCATCAGGTTTGAGTTAGCTCACACACCTAGCTTATTGAATTGTCTAACTAACTGATTGTCACTATATTAACTAATTGTCAAATTAACTAAACACCTGTATCTTCAGCATTGAGTCAAAGGTTAATATTCAATCAGTAAATTTTTTATCTTTTTGTTTCTGCCAAGAGCGCTTCCTTTCTATGTGGAGATACAATGTTGTCGAAAATTTAGATGCACTGATGATAAACACAATTTATTATTTTGCATAACTAGAATTCATAATTCTACAAATCTTACGATGTTGTGACGATGTTTGTGATCGACCATTTGGAATAATGAGATTATCTACCTCACCACCAAGAGTTGGTCTCTATATCTAAACAACAGTAGGTCATTTTGTATGTAAACTGAACACCACGTTGCAGCTCAGCTGTAGTTATCAATGCATGATACAACTTTTTTCTCATCTATCTCCATAAAGCAATCTATTCGCTCAACTTGTCTGACAAGCCAACTACCAACAAACTATGCATTTCTCAGTAAAAATATGTATTCTTGACCCAATTACTTTCTTGTTCTGACGTTTTAAATATTAAAGTTTGACTTGCAACAAAATTCACATTACAGTTATTTAGTATCGAAAGATTCACCATGTCTTACTCTGTTGTGTAGTAAGTGCCAAATATGTGGAAATGTGATTATAAGCTCTTAAAAGCTCAAAAATGAAAAGCCGCCGTAGATTGGAATCTCTTCATTTTAATGACGCAACTACGAAATTTGGTTATCGTCTTGTCACGTATGTTCTCACGTGAATTGAAAGGCCAATACAAAGCTCAGTATAAAACTTATCATAGTACTAGTTTATGACAAATACTTCGGGTTTTACCGGAGACCCCATATCAAATATAGATGCTCGCTACTTTACAGTTTTATTTCGGCCTTGTCTAATTGACAAGTCGTAATCTGATCATGTGACCCAATACTTCACAAATAATTTCTGCAGCACTTTTCGATTATCACAAGTGACCAAAAGGTTCGTCATGATTAACAGACAATGATATGTACTCCTTCAAGCTAAGGCTAAAAAATTAAACGAATTTTTACGGTAAGTTATACGATATCAGTGCTAAAAGTGACAGCATTACAATGACGATAAAACAGACTCGTAAAAACAATAGACATAGTTTTATTGAATGCGTGAAGCATATTTGTGAAAATATTTCCACGAATAAGGTTGCAAGAAAGTGTAAACAGAAACCATCTCTCACAACTACATCACATTTGAGCTGTTTTGAAAAGAGAATCCAAACTACGGCGGTCTCGTGTGGCTGCGATTTTCTGTTCGTTTTTTAGCTTTTAAGAGCTTGTAATCACCTTTCCACATATTTTGCACCTGCAACACAACAGACTAAGACATGGTGAATCTTTTGATATCAAACAACGGTAATGTGAATTTTGTTGCAAGTCAACCTTTAAAATTGATTTCGTAGCTAATTAAAGAATTGTCACTTCGCTGTGAATTCACCCTTGTTTTGCGATAAAATTATTATTATTATTATTATATCATACAGTTGACTCAGCCGATTGGAGAAGTTAGAACAATGCTAGACAAGTTATTGGACCGTGTAACTAGAGTAGACACCGATTCTATTCGTGACATTTATATAAACGTGCTAGCCATGGTAACTGCTCAGGAACGGGCCAGCTCCAATCCCATTACTCGAATGGTCAACAGTTCAACACAGAGTGAGTCCACATTTGATAAAAAATTTTTGACATTCCATTTTGTTGCTTGCAGTTAAATAAACCTTCAGTGATGCTGCGGCATTACAATTTGTCACAGCATACATATATATATCTATTTATAGCTGACATTAGTGCACTCATGACTAAATCCCTCTCTGTCACGGCTCAGACGTCTGGCGCTGAAGATCTCAAAGGGAAAAGCCTTTGGACCTCAATGGAGCATGAGATGCTGAGAGATCATTATGTGAAACAACATGAAGAGTATTTGGCGACCAGGTTAGAGACTAAACTGGGTTGAAACTTGGAAAAATTCTTAATTGTTTCAAATATTGCTCATTCCTACCTTATTTCTCGGCAATATGAATAGCAGACATTTCTTTGGTCTCAGTTGGAAGATGTGCCCAAAGGCTTATGTACAATTACTTTGGTTTCTTTTCATAACTTTGTCTCTAAAAATCAAGAAAACTGTTACAATCTCTAACATGTAAGCGTCTAACTTACTGTCATTTGTTGAATGTTTACCATTGCATCAAGGTTGTCAATTATTAACGCCAGTATACCGTAAAACCTCTATTTGAATGCCATGCCATATTTGAAATACCTCTGTCAGTTGCAACACAAATGCAACAATTAATTGAAACAAAACTTGCTGATCTCAATAAACATAATGTTATAATATTTAGAGAATACAATTTTTGCATAAGCTACTTTCATATTTTGTTCATGCTGAAACTAAATGTTAGGCTATTTAGGCTAGAACTAAAACTATTTTATTTATGCATCTGTCTCCTATAAGACATGTACACTTTATTTTTGCTTTATAACGCATAGTTTATTATTCATGAGGTGTCGAATGTACAAGCTTGCTGCTTCTTACAGCTCATATAAGTCCTAAGATTATTCATGGTGAGCAGATGTAAGATCGTAAACATTTTTTTATATATATAGGTTTAGGTATAAACTACAATTTTACATTTTTCTATTTTCTTATTTTTAGTAGGTTTACTAGCCTATGCACTCCTTGTAAACCTTAGATCTAGTCAATAATATCAAATCACATGCTTTCTTTTACCTAAATTTGTTTCACATGCTTTGGTTTGTCTTTCACATCTTCACTTCTCAGTTCACATTGTTGACTACAAACACAAAAAGTTCCTTTGGCCTCTCACCTTTTCCCAGAACAGAGCTTCTCGCTACTCGAGCTGATGAGGCCAGATTTGAGGAGAAATGTCAACAGGCTTGCTCTGACCTTGCAAAGAAGGAAGATCAGCTGTCATCAAAAGGTCTGCTTTTTAGTATCTAGTTATGCTGACATCGTAATAAAATCTTAGAAGGAATTTTCATTCTGGTACTTTTTTAATAATACCATCCCACCTACTGAACTCATCAAATATCAGTTCAGTAATTCTTTGTTGCTTAGTGGTTCTGGTTTAGTGCCTTCAGTACTACATGGTGCGGTCAAAATGTTCATTAAATAATTAAAGCAAATAAATAAAAATACTACAATACATAATCTCTCTCATTCTTTTACCTAGTGACACCCTCTGCGAGCCTCAATGTGATAGCAGTTGTTGTGGTTCGCTGTTTTCATCATGTCTCTTGAAACGCCCCGACCGTCAACATTGTCTAATGAACTAGAAAAAAAAATGCTCATGATTAATCATAAAGTGGCTTTATTAGATATAATTCTATCAGTTTCTATTTTAAGATTTTTTATTGTGTGTGGATGACGCAATTTTGGGGCGAATTAACCGCAAAAATGTGGTTGTTCTGTATCTTATACAGTGAATAAAGTACATGTTCAAATCTGTCGTTGCATCACCGTGGCAGCGACATTTATAAAAGCCATTTATTCTCTATAATGGTCTATGTAGATGCTGACCTCAGTCGACTGCGTGCTGTCAATGCCAGCCTTAGAGATGAAATAGTACGTATTATGAGACAACTAAAGGACAGACAGGCTGAACTGAAAGACCTCACACAGAGGTATAATCTCAAAGCATCGGAAGCAGCAAAGACTTCCGCTGAAATCAGTGAGGGATTATCTCTTTATCTTTGAGGGATTATCTCTTTGGCACTGTCAATAATCCTGCTCTTTAAACTCTTCAGAGTTTGTGGTTAAATTTAACAAATGCAAATCAGGTCTAGTTTTTGGTCAGGCTAGCAACTTCTACGACTATTATTTGTGGGCCTCGAATTTTGTTGTTCTATAGATTATATGTAAGGAGTAAGCAGATGGAACGTAGAAAAAAACACTCCAGATTGCTGGCCACTCACCAATCAGAGCCGTTTATGAATTAGTGGAAATAGAACTTAAGTTTTATTATTTTATATTTCTTTTCTTAAGGTACAGCTAGCAATTTAAATTAAATTATATAAACCACTTTTTGTTAGTACATTGTTTAATTTATTCCTAAGGTTCTAGGTGTTGACATTCCAGCAAAGGCTCCATTAGTCAATACAGGGAAATATACATGTAGTACAATTGTATTATATGGTACAAATGTTGCGCGATTTGACTTGAGTGTATCCTCAAGCTATGTTGATTTATATTGCATATGTTGCACTCCGAGTGTTTTGGATCACAATTCACAAAATATCGTATGCCTTTTAACATGTCTCTTGACACCCAAACAGCTTGAGTGTTAAAAATCAAGTCAAAAATACCAAATCCTAGCTGACTAAACATGGATCAAAGTAGGTAATGCATCTTTGTTCATCTTTGTCTGCGTAAGTTTGCTTCGTGGAAAGCAACTGAATGACCTATTTGCTAATTCAGCTTTCGTTGGCAGATAAGTGATGTACATGATATTTCACTCCACCAGGTTGAATACTTGCATACACCTGTTAGTTATCTCACGCTGGTTACTATAAATCTGGTCACTTCTGCTCTGGGAGGCCTTTGTCTCTGTTCTGATTAATCTAAATGATGATTATTTGTGATGTAGATGACCTCTCCATCAAGCATAAGCTACTTAAGGTCAAGCTGGACAGCGTGCATGAGGAGGCTGCTGTTGAGGCTGATAGGAAAATCACCGCTATAAAACTCCAGTATGTGAGAGTAGAGTACTTTGTGTTTGATCATACTATCTCTTCGTCATTAAAAGTTAATTCACGTCAAAGTTTAAAATTTTTTTTCAGAAAGTAGATATTTTTCTATCATTTGAGATTTTGTTGTTGTTTTAGTTGATCTGACTGCCAAGATCTTTTGAAAATTGAAATTGCTCAGAAAAACGCTCAGAATACAGACGGTTCCCTACTTACGAACATTCGAGTTACGAACAACGGTACATACGAACGTATGTACCGTTGTTCGTAACTCGAATAACTTTCGAATTATTTGTTTGAACTTTGTTTGAACTTTACATACGTATTGTAAAGGGATTTGCCGGCCTTTACTTGGCACGATCTCTACTAATAAATAAAGAGAAGAGAGTGCGTGTAGTTTCATTCAGCTTTTAATTAGCGAAGGAAATTTCACTAGCCGAGGAGCGTACGGCTATCTGCTCTGCTCAACTAAATGAGTGCACTCATTTATATACAATAATATCAACCGTTCCGGCTAAAGGCAAACGGTAAGAACACCGGCTAACAAGGTGAATAAATAGGACTGCTAGCGCGTTGGTATGGCAACAGTCTAAGTGACGATAAGTGATAGTGTTATGACGGTATATTAGATATAACAATAGCATAACGAGTGAAACAACAATATAATAAACGGACAACACATACAAAAAATAAGACAACAACGATAAGTGATAGCATAACGATTAAAACAACAATATAATAAAAAGGACAAGACATAATTATAAGAAATGCAGTGTCATGGCCCGCGTCCACCGAAGTATTATCTCCATTTTATTAAATTTTTTTTTCAGTACAAACCAATACAGGTTACTTATACAAGTCTTAAACATACTTATATCAACCTTCAATATACTTATATAGGCCTTAAACATAAATTATAATACAAAATATAGCACTGAAGCAACTTACGAACAATTTTACCTTACGAACAATCGTTCGGAATGTAACTCGTTCGTAGGTTGGGAACCGTCTGTATTGACATAAATTGAAAAATGCTCAGAATAGAAAGACATGCTCAGAATAGAAAGACATGCTCAGACTTCTTTGAAAATGATGTCAGTAGTAGTGTATACTATTTACAAGTGATAGATTTATGGTCTCATCCGTATCAGCTGCCTATATGTTTACAGAGCATTTAGAGAACAAAAATGGGACGATTTCTAATCTACTTTAAATTATTTGAAACATTCATACTAATGTATCCAAAGTTGTATCTGAATCTTTATTTTAATAATTATGATCAAATACGACATAAAATACATGACAATAGAGATGTGTAACGCTGCAACTTGATCGCAATAGCTGATGTCATAACTACAGGAAAAAACAGGAAGCACAACTATTGATGTAGTTTGAAGAAGTTTTCATCTTCTGAGCGTCTTAACTGCAATCAAGTTTTGTCGATAGTCGATGTCATAACGAGATGAAAAAACCATAAACACGTCTACTGACATCATTTCACATAATTTTTGATGACGTGTTTTTTCGAGCGTTTTAACCGCGACCATGTTTTGTCGATCAAGTTTTTTAATCTTGACCATTCTGGCAGCAGATCACATAAAACAGTAACCATTATCTCATATGGTAGAAAAATATCTAAATTTTCTCATGTTTTTTTCAAAATATTTTTGTGAGTAACCCTTGAATACCAGTTTATTCACTGCTACAGAACTTTAAGGTGTGCTGAGAAAGCAAATCACACTTATTAACTGTCAGACAAAAGCCTTGCTGAAATATCGTTTTTTATGGCCTATGTTTATGTTGTACTTTCCAATTAGGCAAATATGTCAGTGATGAGGTAGACAGATTCATCTGGACTAAATGAAAAACTTGTCACAGGCTCGTGTAATAGCGCACACTCGTGATAGCACACATTTTGCTTTACACTACATGGCTAAGCTTATGACCACTTAAGCAAACAATTTTTTATGTTTATCATAAAAGTTGGCTAATAATTTGCTTTAACATCTAAAATAATTTTCAGCATTAGACATCGAGGTTATTCTTAAAATTGAAGTTTAAGAGATCAGTGTGCATCTCTTTATCCCATCATGTGACTTTATGGTGATCGAATAATAATAATCTATATGTATAAATCTCAGTGTTTGTCATTTGTCTGTTTGTCCGTGTGTCCAGTTACAGCGATAACAATTTAGGATGAAAAAAATTTCCTTCGCACTAGATTTGAACTTCGATTCCCCAAGTCTTCAGGCAGTCATTTTCTCTACTAGGCCAAACGGGTGCATTTTTATACAACGTGATAATCGTCATATTCATTGCATCGATTAAAATACTCATAATGGCTTTGTGTAACGCATAGCATCATATGTAACGATTACAAGCTTGATTCACAACTCTTATCAATGTAGAGATTTAGACTAGCTTAAGTTACTAGCTTAAGTTACTTAAATTAGCCAATTTGCTATTTTTTATATTGGCAAATTTGTCAACTTAGCCAATGGCAACTGCGACCTGTTCAAACTTAGCCAATGGCTAAGTTACTATCAGCCAACTCAACCATTTGCCAAATTATCAACTCGCTACCTGTCACCATTAATAATCTGCTCTCTTATTACTTGTGCAATGCCCGACATTAAACTAGTCTTTGCTATAATAAAATCTGTGTCCATCTGTCTGTACCCACGCTTAGATGTTAGGAAAAAGTATTGCCTTTAACGGGATTCAAACTCTTGACTTTCAGCTTGGTAGACTGACTCACTACCACTTGCACCAATCAACTGCCCTCCCACATTTCTGAATAATTGTACATATAGTTATTACACCTGTCGATCACTCATGGTACACTAGTACTAGGGCACTAGTATTATGAATACTGGTATGCATAATAGTAAACAAGACTTGTACTTCTTTTTTATTTTTAAAATTTTGAATTTCCAGACAATTAACGCGAGTCCTAGTTGTGATGGGAAAAAAGCAAACCGCAATGCTTTTTTTTAAATAAAAAAACACAATAATGGAAAGACATGAGCAAACATTGGTAGATAATAATTTCTTTAGAACATCTCTGAAAGCATCCGGTAGTCTACATGAGAAAAAAATTAAAATAATGAGACGCAAAGAAAGCTGGAAACTACTGAATGTGGACGGGCTTGCCATGGTTATTAATGATTAAATTGAAACAATATTTCATATAGAAACCCCAAAACACAAATTAGATTACTTTAAAGTTTATGTAGTCTAAGTTAGATCACATATAAGTCTGTGGTCTGTATCTCTATGGCCACTTCTGCCTTTTACTACACCAATCACATATAAGTCTGTGGTCTGTATCTCTATGGTCACTTCTGCCTTTTACTACACCAATCACATATAAGTCTGTGGTCTGTATCTCTATGGTCACTTCTGCCTTTTACTACACCAATCACATATAAGTCTGTGGTCTGTATCTCTATGATCACTTCTGCCTTTTACTACACCAATCACATATAAGTCTGTGGTCTGTATCTCTATGGCCACTTCTGCCTTTTACTACACCAATCACGTATAAGTCTGTGGTCTGTATCTCTATGGTCACTTCTGCCTTTTACTACACCAATCACGTATAAGTCTGTGGTCTGTATCTCTATGGTCACTTCTGCCTTTCACTACACCAATCACGTATAAGTCTGTGGTCTGTATCTCTATGGTCACTTCTGCCTTTTACTACACCAATCACATATAAGTCTGTGGTCTGTATCTCTATGGTCACTTCTGCCTTTTACTACACCAATCACATATAAGTTTGGGGTCTCTGTATCTCTATGGCCACTTCTGCCTTTTACTACACCAATCACATATAAGTCTGTGGTCTGTATCTCTATGGTCACTTCTGCCTTTTACTACACCAATCACATTTAAGTCTGTGGTCTGTATCTCTATGGTCACTTCTGCCTTTTACTACACCAATCACATATAAGTCTGTGGTCTGTATCTCTATGGTCACTTCTGCCTTTTACTACCCCACTGTAAATTCTGCATATTTATTTGCCCTGCATTTAGTGTGAAGGCAATATTGCTTACAGACCTTACAGACATTGATTCTGGTGTTGCCCAGAATTTCTTTCAATGTCAATCAGATAGCACGCAGCATGCATATTATCAATGGAAATTGCTATACCGCTTTTACGGCAACAATCCATGAACGCATTCATTGAAAGGAATTGTCCATAAAACATGCAAAGGGCCCTTCTCCAGTTTTTAATCAGATGTGTCTTTAAAAGCCAGGTTTTCAGGAACCAGACAGACCTTTAAAACTAAATACTTTTAGCGTTCTTACTGACGGCACAGAGCATAAGTGTGAGAAGGCGTTCTTACTGACGGCACAGAGCATAAGTGTGAGAAGTTTGTACGAAATTATTCAAAACAATGTGGAAATGTATAGCATTTACTCAGACAGACAGACTCAATGACAAAGTGGGCTTAATTAATCTAAATTTTTATCTTTGTTTACAAAAATCTTTCCTTTTACATCTAGCTTTGACGTGATGCTTTCTAATTCTTTATTTATTACTAATTTTTTAAGTCATGGAATAAAATAAACACAAAACATTGTATTCTTATGAGAATACAATGTTTTGACATTCGTATCAAAATGGACTAACTTCGTATGTTGAAGTTTGATGGCTGTAACAGCTGTGTCAAATGCATATTGTTGAAAGTTGCAAGTAGAGGACAACTCCAATTGTATGGACATGCATAAACCTCTACCATTGTTTTATGTGTATTCTTAGCCTGTCTTGACAAGCT
Organism: Watersipora subatra; assembly: GCF_963576615.1. Lineage (NCBI taxonomy): Eukaryota > Metazoa > Bryozoa > Gymnolaemata > Cheilostomatida > Watersiporidae > Watersipora > Watersipora subatra. The sequence continues at coordinate 45,783,227 of NC_088715.1, read as the reverse complement.
GTTGTTTTTGCGTAGTTGTCCCCCCGTCGAGCGGCGAGCAACAACAGCTTGTCACAAGGTGTACTGCACCTGATGCATCAGCTGCACTTATAAGGAGTTGTTCTCTTCCGTCTACGCGGCTTGGGTGCGATGTTATTCAGGTCGCTCCATTGGTAATCATAACGGATTTCACGCAAAAATTTATGTAGAAAAATTAAGATAAGAACGTTTAACTGGCGACCCCTCTCTCCAGTAAACTTTATTAGAATTTGAGAACTTAGGCAACAACAGCGACTAAACAAGTCGTTATTTGTGCGCTCAGTCAGTTTTATTTCTATTTTTGTATCAGTCAGTTTTATTTGTTCTTATGGATTTTATTTTGAGTTTATTTTGAGTTTATTTTATTCTTAAGTTCTACTAAAGTTTATTGCAAAAACTGGTCTTTGGTTAAACGTTGTAATCTTGTTTTTTTCTACATAAATTTTTGCGTGAAATCCGTTATGATTACCAATGGAGCGACCGACATAACATCGCGGCCCAGTCGCGTAGACGGAAGAGAACAACTCCCTATAAGTGCAGCTGATGCATCAGGTGCAGTACGTCTTGTGACAAGCTGTTGTTGCTCGCCGCTCGACGGGGGGGGGGGGGGGGGGGGACAACTACGCAAAAACAACAGCTTGTCAAGACAGGCTAGTGTATTCTCTGCCAGCAATAGATTTTATCAGGCTCATTCCAGACTTAGGAATCCACAAGTGCCTTTTATCATGTGAAATATATTATAGTCAACATATATTATATTTATATCACTTTAATGTAAACACTTGTACTTCAAACAGAAATGTTTTCCAAATTATGCCATACAAGAATAGTAAAAGACATTTTAACCACCTTTTTCTGTTAAGAGAATGGATATTATTTGGAAGGTTGTTAAAGGAGCTAGCAATGATATTTTCAAAATATATGTTAGATGCTGTACATCATTCATACTATTCAAGTTGAAAACCTGTAGCTGTTAGGCCAAGTCAAACATAAGGATACCAAATATGAATGTACTTGAAACTTGTAACTGTTTTAAAATAAACATTTAGCATAGGCAGAGTAAGGAGTCTGCCTTTCCTTTGAAGGCGATACTGCTATCAGCTATTTCTATGATTTTTCGACAGTATGTATCATAAAAACCTCACAATACTCATTATTTGGATTGGAATGATTCATTACTCGTCATCATGCAATAAAGCAAACCTTGAACAACCATTTTTTTAGGAAGTTGAGTCGTAACAGTTTGAGTGCTACTGCTGTTACTTGTTCGACTAGTTCTTATCCGTGCAGTTTCAAATGGATGTTAGTGATGCCGGCTTAAGAGTTTTCTCTGCCATTTTGTAGATGTGACAAGGAAGTCGCAGATTTGACTGACCGAATAAACAATTTAACAGAAAGTTTGGACGTTGAACGAGAGTTACACAGTCGGTGCAAGCAAGGTCTAGAAGTTCTGAGGCTACACTATTCACATTCTAACGCAGTTCAAGCGTTAGTTAATAAGAAATAGGCTAAGGTTTTAGGTAGATGGAGTACTTGTTCAGTATTGGTTTATTTAGTATTGTTCTTAGACGAGGTTTGGGTTGGCGAAAACTGGGGAGTGAGGCTAACTACTCTGGATGTGGTGTGCTTCCTGTTCTTTTTTTCGAGCAGATAGAACTGCTTTTTTTGATTAAAATTCGTTTTATTAAACTTTTTTTGATCTTGCCATTAAGGTTTACATGTAAACAAATTTTCCATAATTTATGATATAGTCTGATAGAGGCGTCGGTAGGTTTGTAACACAACGTTAGTCGAGTTACAAACCTACCGATGCCTATTGTTAAACCATGAAGCATATTGCTCTATAAACTAAATAGACAGTTTTTCGTTTATTTCAGCTGTTTTATTGTGGACGTAGAATACTAACAAACCCTCCTTTTACTGATTGCTAGCATTAAGCCTGGTGCTGCCCAGAATTTCCTTGATTTTCAATCAGACAGCTCGCCTGTAAATTTTCAATGCAAAATGCTACACTTTACACTAATTTGCTTTCAAGACAACATTTTATGAACGCTTTCGTCGAGGGCAATTGTCTTCAATGCATGTGTATGCGCAGGGCAATTGTCTTCAATGCATGTGTATGCGAAGGGCAATTGTCTTCAATGCATGTGTATGCGCAGGGCAATTGTCTTCAATGCATGTGTATGCGCAGGGCAATTGTCTTCAATGCATGTGTATGCGCAGGGCAATTGTCTTCAATGCATGTGTATGCGCAGGGCAATTGTCTTCAATGCATGTGTATGCGCAGGGCAATTGTCTTCAATGCATGTGTATGCGCAGGGCAATTGTCTTCAATGCATGTGTATGCGCAGGGCAATTGTCTTCAATGCATGTGTATGCGCAGGGCAATTGTCTTCAATGCATGTGTATGCGCAGGGCAATTGTCTTCAATGCATGTGTATGCGCAGGGCAATTGTCTTCAATGCATGTGTATGCGCAGGGCAATTGTCTTCAATGCATGTGTATGCGCAGGGCAATTGTCTTCAATGCATGTGTATGCGCAGGGCAATTGTCTTCAATGCATGTGTATGCGCAGGGCAATTGTCTTCAATGCATGTGTATGCGCAGGGCAATTGTCTTCAATGCATGTGTATGCGCAGGGCAATTGTCTTCAATGCATGTGTATGCGCAGGGCAATTGTCTTCAATGCATGTGTATGCGCAGGGCAATTGTCTTCAATGCATGTGTATGCGCATTCTTGAGTTTCTAGTCGGATTGATGTTTAAAACCGCATGTCAAAAGTCAACATTTTGGTTGTGTAAAAGTCATGCTTTCAATTCTATAAAAAGATTGGGGTCTCACATAAAAAACATGTAAGTCCACATCTTTTGTTAAATTGGTAGTTGTCCTCTCTCTGTCACACACCATTCTTTGTCACTTTTATGGCAAACCGAATGAACTATTCGAGACAATCGTTGAACATACTTTTGATTTTCTGATGTTCAAATTGTAGTTTTTTCATATAATATGTTTGGCAGTATCGCCTCTCTTAGTCGTCCAAAGCACAATCAGTAGTCTGATGAGTTACCTAATTGCTGATAGTAGCTTAAATTAGATGCTATATCAATTGTCATAACATTACTCGCCTTGCTGCAAAACATATCTCTAGGGCCTAAGTATTTATCTTTCTTGACTTCCTTTAAAGAAAGCTAACTTTTCATCATTGCAATTGTACTCTAAAATTCTGCATAGTCTTGGAATAATTCATGGTTGGGTACATGGATAGCTTTAACATATGCATGATTCAATAGTTTGAAGACTTGTTGTTGTTTTTTGGTAAATCTTCCATATATTTATTTTAATAATATTGTCGCTAGTGTATGACATCATTTGATAATTCACTCTGATAGAGCTGCTTTACATGTGATGATGGAATTTTTCATTGTTTTGACCTTCCAATTCATCCGTCCAACCAGATGTAGCTACTTTTTCTTTTTGCATTTTATATAGCATTTTGAGCGATTAATGATGTATTAATTAGTATGATAATTGTAAAGTTATCAAAATATTCCTTGTACTGCTCTTGGAAATTCTAATCAGCAAATATTGAAATTTTTTTTAGGATTAATGGTGATCCTCAATAGCAATTCAAATGTTTGAGATTCGCATATATAGTAACATATCTTCCTTATTGATTTATTCCTTATTGATTGCAAATACACTGTTTTTCTTAATATAAATGTGGACTATAATCTTGGCTCTATATGTTTGCATAATTTCATCCGGAAGGTTGATGTTGCATATAGTAGTACATATTATCACCAATGGGTCTGGGTGACTATCACCATTGGTGACTCACTACACCTGGTCGGTTTTGAACTCATAATTCTGACTTTATCTGAACAGAAGAGAATCGGAGAGAAAAGGCAAATATTAGATCCTGGTTAATATTCACAAGTACATTGGCAGCCCCGTGCGAGATCGTCATGCGTAATAGGTATGCACACACATATTATTTGATGCGGAAATGTGGTCAAGTGGTGCAGTGGTAGGTACTGGGCTTTGAATTCTAATATCCATTGTTTAATACAGCAATCCTTTCCCGAATGCTTGGATGGACACAAGTCTTATTATAGTGATGATTATAATTCTTTTGAGAGCAAATTCTTTCTTTACATTTAAGTTGTCGTATATGTTGCCGATCTAATAATTTTATAATCGCAAAAAAGCTGGATTATTAATTCAATTTTTTTGCTCTATGCATGTAAGTTGCGCCTCAATACACGATCTACTGTAGACCAGAAGTGAAATATCTTGACTAATTCACTGCATTCTTCAATATGAAAATTGATGAAATTTTTTATAATAATTAGAAATACAATTCTTTTTTATAATGGTTTATTTATAATGTATAGTGAGCAGGTGTAAACTTTTGAAACAACCCCAAATAAAATGGTATCATTTTTCCATTGCGTTGACAGATCTGATGATGCCATTTTTATAATTTGATTTTATGCAATGAACTATGGGTAGCAATTTGAACAATTAATTAATGTTTGCTATGTTCATGAATCTCAAAAATTAGTTTGTAGCTCAATTTTCTATTTCTATGATCCGTCTAGAGTTGCCTTCTCCTGAGTAGTGTGAGTCCTCGGTCCTTCATTTCCATAACTGTTCAGAATATTCTTTGAGCTTGCATTTACGTACTAAATTATAACCAGCTGGTATTTTAAACTTTTTGCATTGGCTGTATATTCTTGCAAAGGAGACTGCAATATAATTTTTAAACAATAACAAATATCAAAATATCAGTACAAAAGCATGTATAACCTTGTGTTTTGAAGATTTTAACAGTAATTGAAAATGTCAAGATGAAAACATAACATTACAAAAAATGGAAAATCGGAGCATATTAGAGGAACATATTGCTGATCCGTAAGTACAGTAGTACAAAAATAAAACTTCAATATGCCATAAACAATATTTAAGAATGTTAAAAATAGACTGAGACCTAATGAAGAATAAACTGATACTGTCAATATTGATAGAGAATTCCTGAGGCTTCTTCAATCTGTATCACTGTATGAAGACAAAATCCTTTAGTTCAGATTTCCTACAATGTAAATTTAAAGGTTCTTTGGAATACAATGGTTTGATTACCAGCAATTACTCCTTCAAACAATACTGTACAAACAAGAGAAACAACACACTGTTACAGATTCAGCGATCATCGAATCAGCTAATGAACCGACAAATAAAATGTTAATCGTCTACTTTTCAAAATTATATGAAGTAAACATAGTGTAAATACCTACATTTACTGATCGCAAGGAAAATGATAAATATTCAAGATATAAACTATAATAGTAAACGAAGCTGTTGAATTGTGATGTTGATAATTAAAACAGTTGCTAATAGTTCTGTTTTCAACAGTTTTTATGTTTTCAACTCAAGTATGACCTTGATGAATCAGCCACAAAGCAAAACCTTCAAGGACGTGCACATTCTTTGCCCACGACAAAACAGAGAGGAGACATCATATCACATATTTAGAATAAAAAAAGTGCCTCAAATACAAACCTTTGTTTGATTTTTCTCCTACTGGGAACTATGTAGTCTGAGAGAGAAACGGATGGAATTTCTGTGATGACATCATCATAATCATCAAAGTCTCCGAATGAGTCAGCATCTGAATGCATCGAGAGGTCATCGTCTGAGAAGTGAGTGCGAGATAGATATCTCTTAGAGCAACCTGATGTATGACTTCGGTTCTTCTTTGATGTTTGAGCAAACCCTGCAGTACATGCAACTGAGTCAGTTCAACTAGGGCATACATTATGAATTATAAACGCAAACCCTTAAGAGTTTTTAACCAAAATATTTCAGTAAAATTCCACTTTGGTTTCATTTCAAAAGGCTGTCTTTTGTTTTGAAAACTTTTTCTGTTTTTGAAGTTCAACTATTATGATGCTAAATCTAGCGAAGTTTAATTTTTTTACTGCATAATTGAAGTTGTTGGAACTTGGGAAGTTTTCAAAAGTCATGTGTTACAAGAGGTCACGGAGGTTAGTGGACAAGTAGAATAAAAGTGTAGGCAAGGTGAATGGAAGCCCTTTTTGATTGTTCAGACGCCTCCACTATGCAACCCAAGTTGAATGCATCATAGAACCGTTTTCAAGCATAAGTGATTTTACGTAACCCATACAGATTATTCCAAAATATTATGTGTAACTTACCCTTGGTGCCAAGTTCCATATAGAACTGTCCGTTAGTCTTAGCACCATAAGCTATACGACACTCATATGATGGGCGTGAGGCCTGTTGCACCACCTCCGAGTCTAACAAATACAAACAAATAAAGATAAGAATACATAACAAGCACTCAAAACCAGCCTATTAAATGTCAAACGGAAAATACATTTGGTCTTGCAACAGTCATGTCAGCACAAGGAAATTTTGAACATGATGCAATAAACTTCATAATGGGAAAATCCAACAAAAAATGTTGCAAAAGCTGATTTCCATAAAGCAAATGCTTTTGATACTATTGATGAACTGCTAAACAATAAAAACAGCTCATCACTAATTGAGATCAATAAAATAGACAGAAGTATTTTTTCATAAATTCATCTAGCTTATAGAATGTAAAATACAAAAACCTCACTTTTTTCAGCTAATCAGCCTAATTTTTTTCTAGAAAGTATAAATGAGTTACCAAATCCAGCTCGTTGTTTAGCTTTTTTGAATTCTCGCCTCTCAAGTTTACAGAGGTGATCTTCATCCCTGTGGCCTTGTTTGGCGGATTTGACATTCATTTCCGTACTAGACACACACTGACGAACAGCACCATGGTTACTGTAGTACGATGTGCACTTATCCCACTCATCAATGGGTCGGAAAACTGGCACACTCATTCGATGCTCCATTACGGTGATCTGAAAAATGAAAACTGTATGTCATATAAGGTCATCACAGTGCCAATTATAAACAAACTTGTTAACAGTTTAGTTCGAATATTAAAAAAAGTAAAGCGAGAGAGCAAACTTAGCACACCGGTACTATCTCTAGAAATCATTGTCATAATACAGTAAAACAGTTAGTAGTCGAAAGCTAACATGGCAAATGTACCTGTACATCTTTGTTATCTGATTCGATTTCAGTTTTGTTTTTCATATAAGATGGAAGCTCCCAACGACGCTGCTTGTTAAGTGACAGCTCTACACCAGTGGTATTGTTAGGTAGCACATTCATGACTTCCTTCATGACCTTTGCAGCTCGCGTGTCTGTTCTTTCAATGCTGTTACCCACCACCAGACATCCATACCTTTGGTACTGTCGGAGGACTGGACCTCTATGATACTGTCGAATAGTGTTGCCGGTGTTCAGCATTCTCTTAGACCCTTTCTTCACCATTCTAAAACACAGATCACAAGTATTTGTTGCATTTTACCAACAAACAAATCAGTAAACAAAATTCAAACATATTTCAAGCAAAATGTTTAAACTTTAATAGCCGAAGTATATATTTGAGGATATATACATTGGTCAAACTCGTCAGACTTGCACACAAAAATACATTAACAAAATTTCACGTTTAATTATAAAACAAAAGAATAATGAAAGTAGTGACATAATATCACTTACGCCACTTACTTTTTAATTGTCAAGAAGCTTGTGCGGCCTTGGCTAAAACTTGTTAGACAAAAAAGTAGATATTTGAACCTTGGTAGTGATTTGTTTTCACTCGAAGATGATATTCTGCTCGACTCTAAACTACTAGTCTGCTAATAACTATCAGCTGTACGCTTTATATTCATATTGATGAACGATTAAGCGTAGTTGCACCACCAGTTGATAATACTGGAACGCAACCGTTTACAACGGGGGTCTCCAGTACTAAGCTCCGCCTTTCCGATTGCACCACGAAGTTTCCAACAAAACCTAAGGTCTTTTTTGGAGTTGAAGTGTGTTTGTAATGAGCACACCTTCAACGTTGTAAAAACACGGCACACAGCGATTAGTGCTTGCTGTGTTGTTAAATACTGTTAATTGTTTCGCTTGATTTAATTGGCCGAGATAAATGTTAAATTTCTCCTGATTGCGTAATCAATATCGGCTGCGAAAATGGAAAATCCCTACGCAATTTGAACGCATCTAGTACAAAGGCGATACAACGTAACATTTGTTCTACCATAAATAGGATTTGATGTTAAAAAATGTAATGCTTGTCGACAGTGAGATCTTTTTAATTATGCTATTTTCAGGACATTTAGTCATCGTAATATAACTTACAGAACTTTCTGATTGCTATACTAAAACATTTTTTTGGAAATAGCTTCATTTTCTTACAAAAGTGTCACGTCCTATTAAGTTAATTTGCTGGTTGTGATGCAATTAAATTGGAAACCCTAAACTAAAATTATGGCAAGTAATCACCTGTTGGATTTTTACTTTCCTAACGAATTTGCGTATAATTATAGTTTTTTCTTGCACGGACTCAAAATGGCAAAGCCTAAAATAATGATTGTCAGATGAATTGGTATGTGATTTGATGTCAGTTAAGTGTCAGTTTTTGTGTGAATATGTTGTGATTAATGAGTCCAGTGAGTATGAGTCATTTGTTATGTTAGTAAGCGGTGTCATTGTAATGTCTCTTGCGTGTATATATATATAAGTGTAGAAGTTTGCAGTTTAAAGTACAGTTTATTCTCTGTATGTAACTATGTCTATACGCATACACAATCCAATTCTAAGTGATTCAACTCCTTATTACCACTGTCATCATCACACATAGTCTGATGAAAAGATGATGCAATACATAGTCTGATGAAATGATGATGCAATGTCAATATACATATTGAGTAGACAACTCCGACATTACATCCTTCCTTTCGTTTATAGACGAATAGTTCATTCGTAACAAAACATTTATCAAACAAATAGAACGCAGCTGTATAAAATAGTGATCAACCAGACCACTTAGTTTCATGTTACAATTAGACTGCTGTCCGCATCTCTGTTAACCTGTCACATAATCTTTCAAGTAATGCGGGGGCTGGGAGTGACGACTGGATCTCCTGGGTTCATTTGCCCCAGGATTAGGATAGTCTGCATTAGGTGGCGTATCAATATCAGTGTTAGCATTAGATCCCTCTGCCCCATCAATTGGCTCATCATCAACATGTGTCATCTGGTAAGGTTGTGGCCTAGGGTCTTGCGAACCTGGTGACATCACTGGCATCACGTTTGTCCTCGTAATGGGTATCTGCTCATTCCTATTCTGCGGGACTTGTCTTCTGCCTCTATCTAAAACATCAACAGTAGCAGGCGGCAGATACGGTTTGGTATGATGGATATTGCGCCTAAAGATTCTACCATCCCTGGACTCAAGAACTAGTACAGGCCCACAGACTTCACGAACCCTAAATGGATCACTATGAAATGGAGCCTGGATTTTATTAGGGTTTTCCCTCCTTAACAACACTAGATCCCCACATTTTGTTTCATGAAAATGTCTCCCATTGTTTTTCTCTTCTACCATGCTGTGCTTACGCTCAGCATCATTATCTCTGCATTGCAGTTCAGCGTTGTGAATGTCATTAATATGTGGCAATTTAGTACGCAGTTTTCTACCAAATAACATCTCAGCCGGGGATTTACCTGTAATGCTGTGGGGTGTGTTGCGGTATGCCACTAAATACTTTTGTACCTCGACTTTATAATCTGCTCCTTCAGCATACGCAATTTTTATGCGCTTCATTATTGACCTGTTTTGTCTTTCCACTTCTCCGTTTGCCTCAGGCCACCTAGGAGTCACCAGATGGTGGTGGATACCCATGGAAGTCATGTACTGCTTAAACTCATGCGAGACGAATTGAGGACCATTGTCACTTTTGATGTATACTGGCAGGCCATGCACATCAAATATCTTGGACATGATCTCAATGATTTTGGTGCTAGTGATTGTTTTTATGTACTCTATTTCGTACCAGCGGCTATAATAGTCAACTAAAACAAACAGGTAGTCGCCATTTGGCAATGGTCCCAACAAGTCACACGCCAGCTCCTCCCATGGCCCATTAGGCAAATCCGTGACCCTAATAGGGTCCCTATTGGTGGGTGAACCTGTTACCTGACACCCCTGACAACGCTTCACATAACTCTCAACATCGGCATCGATGCCTGGCCACCAAACTCTTGTTCTTAGGTTTCTCTTGGTACCTACTATACCTAAGTGCCCCTCGTGCCCTAACTTGATCATGGCCTCTCGCAATTCCTTCGGGACCACTATCCTGTTGCCGCGGAGCACCAATTTACCAATAACACAAAGTTCATCCTTGAGAGTTCGATATATGCGCGGCACCTCTGACGGAAGATCATGAAATTGACCGGACTCGAGAGCATTACGGACATGACACAACTCAGGATCAGTGAGAGAAGTTTTTTCAACTTCTCTAGCTGTTATGGCTGTGATACTACCTAGTACAGTGTGTCTGACATATAATTCAGTATCTTCAGTTTCCTTTTGAGGTTGCTCAAGCTCCTCCCTCTTATCGACAGCCTTTAATAACCTCGACAGTGGATCAGCAATGTTCTCGCTGCCTTTCACATATCTGACTTCAAAGTCATAAGACTGCATTCTTAGCACCCATCTCTCTATTCTCATCGAAGTCCTCTTGGTCTTACTGCCATATATGACTTCCAATGGTTTGTGATCTGTTAGTAGTATAAACTTGACACCAAAGAGGTAGTGGTGTAGTCTCTCACATGCCCATACTATAGCTAGGGCCTCACGCTCAGTCTGCATATAGCGTCTTTCGACATTAGTGAGGGCACGGCTGATGTAACAAACCACTCTTGGTCCTTTCTCTGAATATTGCACTAGCACAGCCCCTAGACCAACTGGGCTGGCATCCGTATACAGTAGAGTCTCCCCAGTAATGTCAAAGTGGGCAAGTGTTTCATAATTGCTTAAGTCCCTTTTCAGAAGGTTGAATGCTTTCACTTCCTGTTTGTTCATTGAAATCTCCGTTCCGGGGCTCTTTCGTAGTGTCAACTTTCTGAGGGATTCTGTCTTGTCAGAAAAAAATGGAATGAACTTAGAGCAATATCCAACTAATCCCAGAAAACTCTTAAGCTCTCCTACATTCCTTGGCGTGCGGGCCTCACCTACAGCTTTGACTTTATCTTTCCCTGGGCTCACACCGTCACTTGATATATGGTGTCCTAAGAAGTCTATGCTTCTAGCACCAAAAACACACTTCTCCCTGTTGAGGGTCATGCCAGCTGCTTCCAAGCGCGTCAGAGTCTCAAGCAACCTTTGATCATGTTCAGAACATGTTCTACCATGAATCACTATGTCATCAGCCATGTTGGCCACGCCAGAAATGCCTCGAATGATATTTGCAACCTCGCGCTGATAGATTTCTGGTGCTGCGCTAATACCAAACATCAGGCGTTTGTAACGGTATAAACCAATGTGGGTATTAAACGTTGTAATGTCTCTGGACTCAGGACTCAATACAAATTGGTGAAAGCCAAGTTTCAGATCTATTTTGGAGAAGAACTGTGCTCCATTCATGTCCCTCAAGAGTTCATCAACTGTTGGAACAGGGTAGTGGTGCCGAATTACTGCGGTATTGGCCTTTCTCATATCAATGCACAACCTAATTTTATCATTGGCCTTTGGCACTATTACTACGGGGCTGACCCAAGTTGTTGGCCCTTCAACCTTTTCTATTATGTCAGACTCAACAAGCTCATTCAAGTGGTCCTCAAGTTTTCTCATCATTGCAAAGGGAATTCTACGGTATGATTGTGCTACTGGGGCCACATCAGGGTTAATAGTGAGACAAATTTCTTGTTTAGCCCTACCAATCGAGCCTGAAAATAGGTTTGGAAATTTGGAACTATATTCCTCTACTCCACAACTATCACCCTTACCTACCACTGCACTGCTACTATTACTGTTAGCAAACTTGACAAGGTTAAGTGCTTGTGCAGTCTCTACACCAAGAAGAGGTTCAGCACTTTCTGATATAACAACAAATCTTACATCTGCTAGAGACTCGGCACCTAGATTCACTGTGGCCCAGAATTGCCCCAAAACAGCCATGGGAGAACTCGACGTGTATGTATATATGTTTGGACCACCCTTTTCCTGTTTTGAAATATTTACCCGATTAGCTTTCATATGCTCCCAGGAGTCTTTACCTATGATATTGCAATCAGACCCAGTATCTATTATGAAGCTCACGCTAACCCCACCAACGCACAAATTTACCCTCCTTAATCCTACTTTTTGCACTGTACTACTCTGAAAACTAAAAGCAAGTTCTGAGTCCAGGGGTCTACCGCTAATATTGAGATTGGCCAGGAAACCCCTTTCTACAACTGCATTGGCACTGCGTGCACTAGACTTGCACATAGATCTGAAATGATTTTTTCCATGACATTTAAAACATTGTTTGCCAAAAGCGGGGCACTCTCTGATTTTGTGTGTGGTGCCACATCTACCACATATTCTGTTACCTATTGTTCCATGCTTATCTGCCTCAGCTGTCACACTACCACTAGGATCACTCTGACCCTGTCTGTTATAACCAGACAAATCGGACTTGGTCCTATTCACCGCCACATTACCACTCATTTCTGTAGCGCGCGCATCCACAGCCTCATGCGTAGCTGCAATTCTTAGCAAGTTTGTAAGTGACAGGTCATTGCCTTGCTCTAGGAGTTTGCGCCTAAGCAAATCAGAAGTACATGTTTCCACTATGTGGTCTCGGATTTGTTCGTTTAAGTCATTATAACCACAGCTCGAACCCGCCTTTCTCAGCCTAGCACAATATTGTGATACACTCTCGCCAACTGCCTGGCTATGCCTACGAAACAAGTGCCTTTGAAATGTTATGTTTGGCTCAACTGTAAAATGGTCTGCTAGTGCTTTCTTAAACCCCTCATAATCGTCTCTTGCGGACTCAGCAAGGTTTTTACTAATCTCCCTGACTCGAGGTCCTGCATGAAATAATAACAATGCTTTTCTTTGAGCACGCATATCCTTTCTCTCATCCCCAGGCAAGTCAAAGATGCCTCTAGAGTCTGAGAAGGCCTCGAACTCCTCAATCCACTGTGCCCAGGCTGCCGACACAGCACTAGCTTCCCCATCAGGATTAAAATGTGAGGGTCCCTTATCCATGGCTACTATGCCACGCATACAAAAACCACTAGTGGCAGAGTGTTAGTGCAGGCAGAAAAGCAACCACCAAATACAGATGGACAGTAAATATATACTCAACTGGTCATGCATCAAGTCAGCCCGTTCAGCACTGTAGAGCCGCTCCATAAATTTCTATCCTCGTCGCCATTGTAATGTCTCTTGCGTGTATATATATATAAGTGTAGAAGTTTGCAGTTTAAAGTACAGTTTATTCTCTGTATGTAACTATGTCTATACGCATACACAATCCAATTCTAAGTGATTCAACTCCTTATTACCACTGTCATCATCACACATAGTCTGATGAAAAGATGATGCAATACATAGTCTGATGAAATGATGATGCAATGTCAATATACATATTGAGTAGACAACTCCGACATTACAGTCATCACACAGATGAGAACAATGCTGTGATTTATTTTCATAAGTAGTGTGGGGATTATAGGATGTAAAAATGTTTGTGGGCAAAGGAAGTAGAAAAATTGCACTCAATCACAATCTTTTTAAATGCTGAAAAGGTCAACTTGAAATTGTCTTTGGTATCTTAATTTAACAGCAAGTTTAATAATTCATTGATAGTCAGATTGCTGAAATTTAATAACAATCTCAATTGTTTGTCTACCACTCTTATAATATGCAAAGAAAAACATTTTGACTTTTCTTATTTTGTACAACAATTTACACAGCAAGGTTTTAGATTAGATTGTTTTCTGAGTCAGATAAAGTCCACGCCATTGAGTGACAAGGTTACGTTTTGTTGATTTTCAGTTGATGAATAAGTAATTTTTTTTATAATTGTTAGTTGGCATTATTCTTATATAAAGTAGAATCGAAGATGAGGAAAAGGAATGTGCAGGAAAGAAAGCAGATTTTTTGTGTTCTGATTGCAAAATATTAATCGCTATTGATGGTAGCTATTAATCGTGGTGTTAATATCATACCCCATACTATTTTGTTGCAGATAAAGTGAAAAGATTTTGGGTATAGTTCATAATTACCACAAATGTTTCAGTCAAAAACTGCTAAGAAATGTGTCGTTATGGTTCAGATCTCCTTTCAGATCATTCATGATGCATCTATCAAACCTTTCAGTTAAAGAATAGGCATAAGCAATTTTGAGCTGTCTGACTTGTCAAATAAACCGATAGAAATCTCTGTGTCATTATTTTCCCTCAACACGCATGCGCACACATTATTGTTTTAATACTGAAAATCTACTGGCTGTTTTTGGTGTCTATTCTTGCTTGCCTATTAGATATTTCTTTATAATATCAACATCTTTAAATCACTTTTCCGTAACAACGACCTTCTATCTTAATGAATATAAAGTACATCTTCTCTCAGGGTTTATTATTTACAACTGTATAATAATAGCTTTCAAAAGCTTTAGGAATCTGTGAATCTGCTGCCAACTGTTGCCATACTGGTTGAATGCCGGAACATGTACAGAACCTGAACTGAACTCTTTTTACCCCAGTATGCACTTGTAAAAACAAACTGATTTCCATTTGTTAAACTCTGTTTTACGTCGTTAAGCAACTGTCTTGGTGATCAACATTTATTTCCATTAAATAGGATCTCATACTGATTTTTGTTGGCAAGGTACAGACACACTCCTGGCAATACAATAATGCTGATTCCATTTTTTATCATTTTCTCTGACCATTTAGGACTTTTTTTAACTATGTGTTTTAATATTTGCCTTTTTTCATAAACTCTACGTAGTTGTTATGAAATAACAATTACTTAGAGATGTCACAGATGCCAGCCAACATTTGTGATTACTTTATTTGTAAAATACAAGGTGAAGTAGCAAGATGGCTGGCATTGCTATCTATTGCTGTCTATTTGCTAACTCTCCACTCATTTCCTACTCCTTGCTCTACGCTTTCATGACTTTTTTCAATAAACTTTCTCATTCTCTGAGTCGATGATTTTTCAGTTTTTCAAGGCCATTATACTACAAAGAATAGCTTTTTAATAAATTGTTATAGGTGGATGTGGCGAAAGTATGTTATGCATAATTAATCCGAAATCATTAAGAATTGTGCAGGTGTAAATTCACTTTTCGTCTAAAAAATTAACAAAAGACGAAGATATAAAAATGACACAGTTAATACGGTTACAACATAATTGAATGAGCTTTGATTATAGCTGAAGGGTATACTGAGTCTGAATAAAGCAAAAAGGAAATTTGGGAAAATCTTAAAAAATCATATCATTTTTCTGAAATGCTTATAAATAATTTTACAATTACACTGTGATCAGAGTGATTTTTGTGGCTGACAGAAAGAAGTTAATCAAGTAGGCATAGACTAAGAACGCTGCAAGGATTAAGAATTTTATGAAATAAAAATTAAATCTAAAATTAGAAAAGCAGTATAAGTATTTTATACTTATATCTTCTTTATAACTTTTGCATGACAAAGGTTTTTGATAAGCTCACATTGCAGGTTTTACATGACAAAGATTCATTCATAATCAGTTGTATTTGCAAGAACTAGAATTTGCAATAATTAATAAAAGTAATTTCTTTTATTTAATTAAACTTGTCCTCAGTAAAATGCACTAACTTGTAAAAATGACAGTTTAATTTTGAAGCGATATTGATACGTACACCTTTAATTATGGTCTCAGGGATACGAGACATTGATACTTATATGTTCGATGATGATATCAGAACAACAACCTATTTGGCTAGTCCAGTACAAGTTGTATTTTAATCTGCCAACAATATCTTCTTTGTCTAATGTTGCATTTTGCCTGACCTCAACCCTCAGCAACAGATAAGCAGCTATTATAGAAGCTTGAAGGAGAAAATTATATTTTAAAAGGTTAAAATAGCGACTACTCATCAAGTAATTTTATGTTAGTTTTTTAAAAATTCAGATAAATATGTGATAATCTATAATTTTAACCCCATGAGGTGAACAAATCAGCTATTGATGTTTTACATGCGCATGATAAACAGATCTGCATTTTCAGCAGTAACCGTCATAATCACAGTTGCTGGCAACCCACTTTCATAATGTTAAATAAAACTGGTCTCAATGCCAAGATATACATGTATTTGTTTCTGTTTTTAGAAAGGATGACAAATCTCTTGCAAACTGTCTTTCAGTACTGGCGGAAGGTTGATGTCAATTTTGAAAATTTAAGTTCACAGATATCTCAGCAATACGAAGTCAATGAAAAGGTAATGACACAGTGAAGCTCCTATTGTTATCTGGGAGGTCGTTACTGGTTGTCCCACCGATCAATAGATTATCAATCAATCAATAATCAATAGATTATTGATCAATAGATCAATAAGTTATGCACAGTTCTATGCTTAGTTTACTATAGTTTACTTTAGTACACCTTTTACATTGTTACCATCTTCAAAATAAAAATGGCAGTTTTTATTCTTTCATTGGTCACTAGTTGAAGTTCATTGTAGTGAATATAATATTGTTCTGCCAACAGAAAAAGCATTTGATGGTTTCTACACTAGTAGTTAATTTTGAACCAACAGATAGTAAAATTGTTTCTATTTCAGGTTGCACTTTTTCAGTTAAATCTGGACATTAATGTATTGGAGCTGCTTGACATTAATGGTAAGATCTAAAGTAGCTATATCCTAGTTAGTCTAACATAGCTATATCTTAGTTAGTCACCTCTTCTTACCTCTCATTCAAGCATTTGAAGAAGCTTTTTATTGTGAGCACTTGTTGCTTGTGCATTAGTAGTGAAATTCACCAACTGTTCTCTGCCTGTTCATAGGATTATCAGCGTGTTAGATTAGATAAGTTTTCACATAAGTTTGATAAATTGCTGTGAAGTAATACATGCAAATCAGGGATTGCTAAATTAAGAATAGACTCTTTTTTATTCTGACAATAATTAAAAATAAATAGTTGTAATGTCATATTTTATTATGGATCACCAGCCCTTATGTAAAGTTTCAAATCAAGATTTTAATTTAATCAAGATTTTCAGGGAACAGGTGGTAAAATTTTGTAACAATCCCAAACAAAATGGTATCATTTTTCTATTGCAACAACAGATCCGACGATGCCAATTCTACTATTTTATTCCATACATTGAACATCTATGGCTAGCAATTAGACAATTCATTAATGTTTGCTACATGTATATTCATCTCTCTACAGAATTGCCTTCTCCTGAGTAGTGTGAGCACTCATTCCTTCATGTCCATAACTGCTCAGAATATTCTTTGAGTTTGCACCTAAGTACTAAATTATAACCAGCTTGTGTTAAACTTTTGACGCAAATCTGATGAAATTGTAAAAATCCACAATATAGTTGTGGATCCACGAAGAAATAGAAGCACGTGCTCAGTTTACGGTCTTTTTGTTTTGCAGCTCAACTCGGTAACTTGGTTATGTATGAACCTGGTCATTCTCGCAAACTCTTTCAAAAGGTACGTTATACAAAGCACACAACTGTATGAAGTAACTGTTGGAGTATTTAGACCTCTTACACCGGAGTATCCGTGAATCAATCACTTGTTGTACACCATATTTTTATTGCCTCTAAAAATAACTTGCGGTTGATGAAT
The DNA here is from genome assembly GCF_963576615.1 of Watersipora subatra. Classification (NCBI taxonomy): domain Eukaryota; kingdom Metazoa; phylum Bryozoa; class Gymnolaemata; order Cheilostomatida; family Watersiporidae; genus Watersipora; species Watersipora subatra. The sequence goes on along the minus strand of NC_088715.1, from coordinate 45,765,450 downwards.
TACTTTAAATTGACAAATATTAAAAAATGACACTGCTCAGAAAATGAAATGCTTTTAATGGCAATAAATACAAAATGCTATTTTATGCCGTCAATATCAAACACATACTCCATGAAGCTGCAACTCCATATTAGTCACTGAATTATTATCTCTAAACCAAATGGATTTGACGTGAAACTACATGATATGAGTTTTGTGTAAAACGCTTAATTTGCTAATGCTATCTCATTCAGCTATAAATTCAGTGGGATTATCATATCAGAATATGCAAAACTGTGTTGCTTGTTCACAGCAACTGTTGGGTTTTAAGTAAAGACTATGCATTCCTTAAATTAAGGGTGAAACAATGCGCTCAATTCAACATATCAAAGATAAACACAAATTGCACCAAATATTAAAAGGAACATAGTAAATACCAGAGATGGCAAATAATAGTATGTAGGCTACGGTAGGCAACGTAAATAATCCGTTTCATGAACACTTACATTGTAAGGAATTTACGTTATAAGAACAGTAAACTACATGTAACTTGCCTAATCCGTTCCAAGATCTTCTCAAACTCATCCTTATGGCCATACAAAAAGGGCAAACTTGACCAACTCTTTCAATTTATAGGCTGTACCATAACTGCAGTATTATTGGTTTGCATCAACAACTTCTCTCCTTTTTATGACAAATCTCACTGGTTTTATTGACCATAATTTTACAAGTTGATAGAGACTGCACATTTTCGGCGTTCATTTATGATTTTCTTATTTTTTCTAAAACAGCAAAGTCTATTTTGCAATGCAAAACTAGCAGCAAATTTTTTACGTGTAAACTTGAGCAAAAAAACAAAATCTTTTAACTATAAAAACAGTTCTACCTAGTCGTCTATCTGTATCCAGGGGTCAAGGTTAGGATAAAAGATAACTTTTGACGATACTCCAACTGGTGACTTTCAGATTGGTAGACCAACACTAATAACTGCACCAATCGATCGCCTTCAAGTATTTATGAACAATTGCACATTTATCCTATTGTCTGTATTGTCGACACATTTGATGATATGTTACGATGAACTAAAATGTCGCGGAAGTTATATATAATAGATATAACGCTATACGCACACTTCTCTTTTTCTTCCGCAAGTGCGGCGAGATACATTAACATTAAAATCAAAATCAAAACCTCACCCGACTTGACACTTTACATCATAGAGAATTTTATACATAGTACAGTATGGGAGGTAGCCTATATATTATAGGAGCGTCTACTGTATTCCATTGACAGCTGCAGAGTTACATAACCTACAGTGCCAAGTAAAGTAAAATATGACATGTTTCAAGGCGAGGGCGCATAATAAACTTACTGGCTACTAAATAATGCACATTGGAAACAGTGTAATAATTTGACTATTGCCCTGTAATCACTCAGTTATCATTTAAGGAACACATTTTGTTCATTTGGTCGCAACATGTGGTTCACATGGGTTGGGCTCGCTATAAAAAGACTTGCACCGAAAATTATAAAAAAAAGAATTGCACAGCTTGTAGCAAGCAAAAAAGTAGCTTGGTTGTTATGATGCTTTTGTCTATTGCATGTTTCGTCAACGAAATAAAATTACACAATGATTGAGTTCATAATGCTCATTTAATTAAACCTCTTTTCTAAAGTTATTACCTTGAGTATTTTATGTGTTTCAGTAGCACGCAGCTTCGGCGGTGTGAGCAGAGACATGGTCTGCACTAACTTGAGCAGCGGTGATGCAATACATGGCACAGGAATTAGTATAATAGTGGGCAGCGGTGATGCAATACATGGCACAGGAATTAGTATAATAGTGGGCAGCGGTGATGCAATATATGGCACAGGAATTAGTATAATAGTGGGCAGCGGTGATGCAATACATGACACAGGAATTAGTGGGCAGCGGTGATGCAATACATGACACAGGAATTAGTATAATAGTGGGCAGCGGTGATGCAATACATGACACAGGAATTAGCATAATAGTGGGCAGCGGTGATGCAATACATGACACAGGAATTAGTATAATAGTGGGCAGCGGTGTTGCAATATATGGCACAGGAATTAGTATAATAGTGGGCAGCGGTGATGCAATACATGACACAGGAATTAGTATAATAGTGGGCAGCGGTGATGCAATACATGACACAGGAATTAGTATAATAGTGGGCAGCGGTGATGCAATACATAACACAGGAATTAGTGGGCAGCGGTGATGCAATACATGACACAGGAATTAGTATAATAGTGGGTTCAATCATTGGCTGACCTTTTCAACCTTCTATGGCAATCGTAGAATGGTACATACATTTTCATACTTACGTTAAAATAAAACAACTTAAATAACAATGAATAATGTGTACATATATACGTATGTATATAGATATATACATATCTGTATATGTAATATACATATCTAGATTTAAATACATAGCTAGATAAAAATCTCAAAGTTTGTGTGTGATTCTGTATGTCCAGCTATAGCTACTAAAATTTAGGAATAAAATATCCATTTCAAGCTGGATTTGATCTCAAAACCTCTGATTCACCAGGCAAATGCCTTACCAATTAAGCTATACAAGATTGCTGGATTTGTTGGTCAATGATACATTTCGCTATGCGGGTGACAATATGCACACTGCTCTATGCAATTCATTAACCCTTGCTCTTACAGCTCGTAGTCCCAAGTTTACTAGCTAGCTTACTCAAATTAGCCATTGGCAATATACCAGGCTAATGACAGGTAACTACATTACCTGTCCTTGTTTGTAAGCTCATTTTTAATACCCGTGCAACACGGGAATTGGCCATATATTATATATACATATATATGTACATACATATATATTGTATATTTGAATATATATATTATATGTATACATTACATATATACGTATATAAATATATATGTACATTTACGTGTATATATATAATAGGTGTTGGCTAGCTTGACAACCTTTACATGAATATTGATGATGAAGTGATCAGCAATCACAATAAATTCATTTCTCTTCAATGATTGGCTGACAGTTATCCACTTGCTTTCTTCTGATAATGTAACGGCTTCTTACTTATGCAATTTAGGAAATATTGAGTGTGGCTGCTAAGCTGTGCTCCGATATTTAGGGAGAAGAATGATGAGCTCATCTATTTTTTAGGGTGGTAATGGTTTAAGCCAATTAAAATTGCATGAAGTTATGACCCCTGTTAAGAACTTTAAGATTGTAACGTTAAGCTACTTCTGAAGTCACAGTAGGATAACCAATATACGTGTAATAGTAAACACAATTTAGTAAACAACAAACTCAACGGCGGCCAAATGACAAGGCTTAACAAGCTGTGGACTATGAATGTTCACTATCTGATGCGATTACTTTTTGTTAATATCCAGAGCTCATTGAAATTTTAGTGTGTTTAATGCAGCTGATACTTGGATTAGGTACTGCTATGAATTAATGTCATAAACAGTGACTTTCAGTAACCACATCAGTGCCCAAAGTAACAACTTTGCTGTACAATATTCTGTCTATTGCATGCTTTATGTACAATGTTGAATAATACAATATAAAATGATACAATGCTAGAATGCATTCTTTATACAAAATATAAACAACGAACGTTTATAATACAGTCTATGGGCCCAGTTTTGAAGATATTGCATTGATGATTTTCTGTTCCTCTTTTTGAATTAAATCCATTTTTTTCTTATGTGAGCTCAGCTCAATCTGTCGTCGCTGGGAAACATTACGCAGTAGTTCAAGTAGCTGTGATACGTTATAGTTCTCCACTGCTACTTGTTCAATCGTCTTCTTCTGCTCCGCCTGTAAACAACAACCTTTTTAGATCAAAACTAAATTTAATTTTGAACTCGAATTGTTTGTAGCACCACTACACAATAATTTTGATATAACTAACATACAATAAGTGTCCATGCAGACATCTGGCAGGCAGTTTTGATGACTTTAACCCTACAATTAATTTTATTAAGACTGACAGTCATTGGCTTACATATTTCTCATGTTTTAAATTCATCAGGAAATTTGTGAAAATTGCAAGTGATGCCTCCGAATCGTATAATTCAATTGAGCAATATAAAACTGGCATTAGTAAACAGTCAAACTTTAACATACTAAGTTAATTCGTTCCAATATTTGTTTTGTATGTACAAACAGTCGTATATTGAAACAAATATTTCTACACGATATCATGGTCACGCGATAATATGGTCACACAATAATATGGTCACACGATAATATGGTCACACGATTATATGGTCACACGATTATATGGTGGCCCGATTATATGGTCGCACGAGTATATGGTCGCACGATTATATGGTGCTAATATTAAGTTAACATTGCCCAGGATTTCTTTCAGCATTTTCAAACTGCATTGAAAATCCACAGATTTTCAACCAAGCATGTTGAAAGTGGTCTTGGTGCTAACGGACCACTTTACGAGGTGGCAGGATGCCATATCCCTCCCGCAGGCCACACCTCTAGTGGTGGCAGTGCATTGGACAAACTGTTGTTTTGCTACATGGGTTTACCAGAACAGATTCACACTAATCAGGGTGCACAGTTTGAGACTCAATTGATGACTGAGCTGTGTCACCTCTGGCGGGTGGAGAAGCAGCGCCTATCACCCGCAAGCGACCTGATGGAATGCGCAAAGCATATGGAGTCTTTGAACGAAATCGACCAAAAATGTGGGAACACAAATGAGGGTTTTAGTTTTAGCTGCGCTAAAATATAAACAAAGCCCAATCTGTTATATGTACACCATATATAACAAATTGCCTAATTGTTGAGTAAAATACACAGCTGCCTACATTGTTATAGGATCTCATGTAAGAGTTGGCCAAGGGAGATAAATCTGTAATTGGTTTTGGTATTAGTCTGAGCATAAAAAGGTTATTACTGTATCATATTGTAAACATAACTATTTGAAGTGTCACACATTGAAGGGTGATCAATCAATTAATCGATCAATCAAAGGTTTTTTAATGATGAGCATCTTTAGAAGTCATGAGATCCGATGACCTTCATTAAAACTCCTGTTTCTAATTTAGATTACATGAAAAACTATTGAAAGTCAACCTAACAAAATATACCGATTTGCATTGTAAATACAATTACTCATAGAGTGCTGGCCCATAAATTAGTATGATTGACCCATAGAGTTATCTTCCCCCAGAGTGATAACAGTGCCTTCAACAACACGAGCGTTTTCGGTGCCAACAAGGAGCATTTATGCCACGCCCCATTTTTGTGCTAGTCAATCGTAGTGATTGACTAGATCAATAGCATCAGCCATGAGATGGTTAAGCAATGATGATGAACTTCCACAGTTAAGGTAGTAATTATTGCTCATATTAAAGAAATGATCATTATAATTTATTACTCTAATATATGCTTATTATTTAAAGCAATTCAATACCTGTATGACTTGCAAAAGTGAGTTAATGCAATCAGTTACTCATAGATACTCATAGTCATACTGAGGTTGTATTACGTTGGTGTGATGGGAAGTTAATCGACTGCCATCAACTGAAAGTGTTGACATTGTATGGTGATAGAGTGATTCATTGACACCGCAGTCCACAAACAGCCCTTGCATGTAATATTAGATACATATCAATCAAATACATAGACTAGCTTAAAGCAAGGATGTCCGCTGGTTAGTGGACATCCTTGCTTGATGTAAGCAAGCAAAAAGTTTGAAAGTTAGAGTGGCAAATGTTGTTATATGTTAAAGAAAAATAAATTATATTTAATTATACCAATGATATACAGCTCCCCAAAGATAGCCGACAACTCTCATATGGGCGGGGTTTAATGATCGAGATCTGTTGGGATGAACCCGAACACGGCACCCGAACAAACAAATATGCTGAATAAAGCCCCTTGTAAATTTACAGATAATATGAACTATAGTAGTTATTTTACTTATCTGTTGAATTCATTTTGTTGTCAAATAAATATAGTATCCTAATATTGTCAGCATTATGATCAGTCAGTTGCCATTCACAAGCATTCGTGATATTAATAGTCACAATCGTAAAGTAGCCCAAATTCGGTTTTATATTTTGATTATGAAAACTACACAGCAGAGCTTTGCCTGCTGTCCCATCTTATTGGCCAGGTAAAACAATGTGACAACGATGAAAAACTTTGTCATTTTATATTAGGGATGGCAAAATATTAATCAAAAACTAGGGAAAAAACCCGTTGTTCGGGTAAATTATATTCAACTTTAAGCATATACTACGACCTTTACCAATTTCAAAATTAGTAAAAGTAGGTAGTTTGAAGTGTTTTATTTTGCATGGATCCATTATTTTGGTTAGGTACTATCCCTACATTGTAGAAATTCAAGGTTTGCTATTGTGAACCGCGGGATCTACTTACTGAATGAGATAATGAAACGATAACAGCGAGTCATGTTTTCCAAAACCTAACAAGGCAACGCGACCGCCCCGCAAGAATTGTGTTAGCTCCGAAACCCAGGCCAGCACAATCCCAACAGAGCTCGATCATTAAACCCCGCCCATATGGGAGCCGTCGGCTATCCTTGGGGGCTGTATATCATTGATTATACTAAATTATAATTATATAAAAACAAAATATACTTTTTATTACCTTATTTATTAAATAATTTTTCATTGTAATCATAGCTAAACAGATTATATTTAGCCATTACTTGCTAATTACTTTACATTTAAACACATTTACAGTTATGTTTTTCTTCCTAATTTATTTCAACCAAACACTTCTTTCATGATATGAAATTTAAAAGTTGTAGTTGTTTGTAAAAGCTTGAAAACCTTTACAGTTGTTTTTTTCCTCTTAATTCATTTGAACTGCTTAAAAATATTTTCTCATGATATGAAGTTTAAAAGTTAGAATGGTAAATGTTGTATACAGTATGTTATATAAAAAATAAATTTTCTGCTTAAAGATGTAGTTGCGTCAAAATTTAAGTTGATCTTAAAAGAAAGCATTTTTTTTTCTCTATCAGTTGATATGTTGTTTGTTGTGTTACACGATCGCATTGCCAAGATATTTGAAGATTAAAACCGAAAAAATCTGATCACCGTAAAAACGCTCAGGCCACAAAAACGTGCCCAGCCTCGCCAAAAATGATGTCACGCGTTTGGCAACCTCTCTCTATCTCTCGTATTCACATCGGCTATTTGCGATAAAAGTCTAGTCTTACGCGGCTCTATTGGCATATATCTTATTTTGTATTTGCTCGTGTTGGCTAGAATAAAATTTTAAATCCTGCTACAGATGCATTATTATGAATGTTTAAAAGGCCTCAAATAACGAAAATTGAAAGTTTGTTCTACTCACTTTCTCCAAATGTTGTGTAAACATTTGGGTACCGACTACCAATTCTACCGGTCTACGGTAATTTTGTCTAGTCACTTTATGTAGAACGCGGTCTTTGTATCAGCACAGTTCTGCAGCTACCCATATAAACGATATACAGCCTCCCATAAGCCCCGCCCACATTATGTCGCCTATTACCTATTGCCTACGTACTAGTTTCTTACTAGTTTCTTACTACTAGCAAGCCACCTCTTTGAAAAGAATATAGACAGGGATAGAGTTTTAAGGATGAGAAGTCTGCTGCAAACTGGATTTGAACTCACATTCTCCAGTTCTGCGGACACCCATATACCATATCCGATTCACTACAATATTCTGCAAATCATGTTTTGCATTATCTTCAACAATATTATTTTATTATATAATTTTTACAAGCAAAAATATTTTCATCTCGGCATAAAGCTTTTATTAAAAATATTCATCAAGTCGTGGCCACTCACATAGTATTAGCTGATACAATAAGACAAATTCATCTACTGCAACAAACTCAAACAAAACATCATCCAGCACGCTTTCAAGTCTTGCTTTCTCCTTAATAGCAGTTTCCACACTGACGAAGCTTCTTCGGCTGGTGGGACGACATAAACATTCTGTAATCAGTAAAACAAGTAAATGTAAACAAAGTAGATGCAATAAATATGTCATTCATAGATATGTCATTCTAAAGCGTATCTATTGACAGCTTCCAAATTGGGAGTTAAATAGATTGCGAGTGTAATTTTAAAAACGAATAAACATTTAATAAAGGCACAAGTACGCCAAGCCAACGATTCGAAGCTTTGGTTCTGGAAATTAAAGATTTGCAATGATCAATCGATTTTACCCACTTCCTACGTGTGAAAATAATTTGTAATCATGACTCTAATTTACCAAAGAAAATTCGAAAAAAATATTATAGCTAGGTAAAACGGCAGATAAGCTATGAAACGATGATTGGAGGTAGCAAAGAATTATCATTTTATTAATTAGTATATGTATTTATGACTATAAAAAATATTACATTTACTAAAGTATAGAAGACTCTAAGTTAATTTACCTCCATTCTGTCTTCTTCTGCAGCAAAACGCTGCTGACGCCTGTCAGCTTTGGCCATAGGCTGTCTACTCTAATCTTTTACTAAACGTTGCTCAGATAACTCTGAGTAGCGGTCGCTCGAACTTGAAGCCATTTTAAAACTATGTATAACTTAGTAATTGTTGAAACGCGTTGAATCAGTAACGATGAGCATGAATTCTCTAGCGATGAGAATCTTCGAGATCACAGACAACGCGTTTTACGAGTGATAACATTTATTACGGTCTATATAAAAATTTCGCGATCGTGATTGGCTAACGAAGCGACCTCATATTTATCGCTCGTGGTTTCGTTTCAGAAAACAAGCTAGTGACGTCACGAAATTGGCACCCGCTGGAACGTGAGCTTTTTAAAAGAGGGCCTCATTCAAACGCATATATCTCTGGACAGGGTTGGTCTACAAAGACAAAAATGGCATCAAATTGTAGCTGATGTTTTAGCCTTTTATGGGTCCTAATTTCATTTTTGACGCAACTACATCTTTAAGGACTTTTTTATTAACGTACAGGATGAATTTATTCGCGGCGTTATATTTTGCGAAAATTGAAATTTCATGTATATTCGCGGATTAATTTATTCGCGGCAGGACACTGTCACTCTCTAGGAAGAGTTAACTCTATTGCGGATAGCAACAGAGTTAACCATATGCATGCGTACATTGCGTGTTTCAGTTTCTATTTAGCTTACAACAATGGGTCGATCGTGCTAAGCTATAAATTTTTTGCTGCGTTCAGAAGTTTTTACGAATATTCATCGATTTTGAGGCCTTTGATGAACCAACAATTTGTGGTAAGTAATGAGTTTTCTTTAAAACCATCTACTAAATTATTTGAATTTTACTTTGGTTCTTCGGTAAAACACAATACTTATTTTTTCCATCCCTACCGCTTCATTATTTGTTTTAGTGTGAGAGAGAGAGAGGGAGAGAGATCTTTCACCATACACGGAACCAAAATGACTGCAAGGGTGGTAGATGTCATTCTTAGAAGATCACCAACCATTCAGAGAGATCTTGAAAATGAGGTAGAAGTGACTGCAGCTGCTAACGAGGAGAATATATGTTTTAAAAAAGGAACAAAAGTGCCTTTACTAGCACAAATCTTTGGCCAATCGGCAGAACTTTGCAATAGTAAGCCACGAGGAGAGTTCTGATGATAACTTCCTTACCAGTCATGTATTAGCGAGGGAATCGCCTTTAACATCTACCCAGGACAGTGACAGCGACAGAGCTGCTATTACCCAAATAACTAGTTAGAGAGCACCATTACACGCTAGTATTCACTTATCAAGAGTACTAGTTCAATTTTATTGCTAGACAACCGCCATATAGACTAAACTGTTTATATTTACTCCATTCATCGTTTGTAAAATTTTATTTGTATTTGAAATATTTTATTTGTACACTCAAGTTTGTAATAAATTATAATATATATACATGAAATAAAATATATAATTTTATCATGTTTGCTGCAGCGATATCAAGGAGTTGTTGTCGATGAAGGGGGTCTAGGTTGACTGGTTGCTTCTCTGCCAATATTCCTGCCTTGATGAATATTGCTATTTGTCTATAGTTTTCGTAATCGGAGTAGGTTGTTTCATTCTCAATCTACAGTAAACACAAAAAAGAAAAAAATATTAATAAGTGTTAAAGAAGTACAAAAACAATAGCTGAAGTATTTGATGAAAACAATCAGTTTTTAAACAAAAGAATTAACTAATGCAGTTAAATATGGAAAAACGTATCTTCACTGCAAATCAAATACATACCATAATGTCCAGAACAGAATCACGATCGTCCTCAACATCGGTATTAGAGATTGATGGAGTTGATTTTAATGTGAAAAGACTAAGAGAGATCTTTGTGCAATGACGAAGCCATGCCGAATAACTTGTGAAAACCTTGAATAAGTTTGTAAAGTTTGATGCAATGGCAATAAAACTCGAAGCCCGGCGATGATTTTAAAGAAGTTTTGGAACCCGGCTACGTTTAGTACTTCTGCCTAGCGGCTATTTTTGCGATGACGCCATTCTGCATATCTTGTGACGACCTTGAATAATTTTGTAAAAGAAATGTGATGCATTGGCAATGGTGTTAGCTCAAAGCCCAGGCAATGATTTTAAAAATGCTTTGGAACTCAACTACGTTTAGTATTTATATTAAAAACTAGCCTAGCGGCTAGTTTTTAATTTGATGGAATAGTTATTCTCCCTTGTGATTAAAAATAGAACTAGTTATTTCATGGAATTTAATAATTCGCAGAATTGACTGTTCGCGAAATCGCGAATTTTTATAGCCAACGAATATTTTCATCCTATAGGGTAATCGGGCAACGCCGGGTAGTACAGCTGCTCATAGTTCATGGCAGTCGATTAGCTTCCCATCACACTAATGTAATACAACCCCAGTATGACTATGAGTATCTATGAGTAACTGATAGCATAAACTCACTTAACACTATCTATTCAGTGCCTTTGCAAGTCATGTAGGTTGCATGGTTGATGTATTCCTGTCACCTTACATCTCGAGAGACATTTTACAGCATATAACATTTTATAAACAAGCGATTAGCGAAATCTGCTGCCTCGTCTGCAAACAACCGATAACGTTACATGATAAAATGATAAACGATTAACACGAAATTGGGTTTGCAACTTATCTGTACATACAAATTCCTCAGGATCTGCCAAAAGCCCAACAAAATAAATAAAAAAATCCCATTGGAGTGATTCATGATAACTGGGACAATAATGACAAAAATTAAACCCAATTGGCTTCGATAGCAAATGCTGATCTGTACGGGGAAGCGGAGTCTTAAAAATTATCCTGAATGCTGATGTAATTAATTTCCTGGAAGCAGTTTCACAATTTTCATTTTATGATTATTATAAAGAACAAGTGACTCCAAATATATATTTATATAATGTACTTTATTTTTATTGTTTGGTAAGGACTAACAAGCTTACAAGCCTGCCTCTGTAAGTTTTAAAAGCTGGTAACATATTTAATAAATTATAAAACATAAGAGAAGGCCAGGTTAGTATGAACAAGATAGTCAATCATTAAAATATTGGTGCAAAAAGTATTGAGAAAAGATATTTTTCCAATATTTTTAATCATATTTTTGTATTGGTTGACATACATTGGTTGGCAGTTATTTTATGATTATAAACACTGTACTAATAATACCTGCTACATACAAGGTCAGCTAAAGAATTTGGGCTTTCGCCGCAGTGGGAAGGTATGATAAATGAGAGTACTTACATGTCTTGCAATTTTTGTAGGCCTTTTATGATATAATCCTCGACCGTGACTTCTTGATGCAAGTGTTGGATAGCTACCTCCAGCGCTGTTTGACTCTAGTCGATTAGGTTCAACTATCGGTGCTGAGGTTTTTAAAGTGTTCATCCACGCCTCATTTCTATGATTGCCCTTTATGGCATCAGTGACTTGTGATTGGCCATTGAGTGCTTGAGCCTGTGGTTCTTCCAAATAATCTTTGGCTTGCGATACGCCTGTTTGAATGTATTTAATATCATAAAACTTGCCACGGATATATCACAAGATTTTCTCTGACTAATTAACCAATATAATCAGGATGTAAGCTTCGATTCTAGATGGCATTTTCAATATGGACTGCAGTTACTTCTCAAAACGGAAATCCCACAAACCTAGTTGGGGTAACTGGAAAATGTTTTCATTTTTGTGTGAGTAGTGTAGATTAAAGGAAAGAGCTACAATTTGATCTACAACATGCCGTGAATCACAAAATCATACAGGAAATTTTCATGGTATGGCATTTTCTAAATATATATTAAAAATCTTCCGGCAAAAATCTCATGAAAATATCACATAACTTTTAAAATAATTTTGAACGTCTATTTTTATACTAAAGCTCAATAAAATAAAGAAATTATAAAGGGTAAAGACGATCCAACATTAAAAGAATTATTTGACTGCGTTTGAAATACTGAGTTTCCATTTTAGACAACCTCATATGATTAGAATAAAGTCAAAAAACTCTGAGACTGCTATGAAATGCATTTATGAGTGGCTTTTATACAACTACACGTATAACAGGTTTGTATTTAATTTTATATAAGGGTCTGTCCATAAATAGATGAATTTTGAGGAATTTTTCAAAAAGGAGGTTTTAAAAAATAACTTTGCATTCAATAGTACAAACCTGAAATTGTAGGAATCTGTGACTCTCCTAAAAATATGCTATGTCTATGTATAACAAAATCATTATTAGATCTTATGTAACATTTTAAACAAAATTATCTTTAGTAACTCAACTAATATTCAACAGGGGTTTATAACATTGAGCCATGATTAACTGCTGTAATTGTATTATGTGACTTGTCTACTATCTATAAAAAACATTTAAAACTTTCTATGTAGATTGATGTTCACCAGGCAAGCTCTATACTGCAGACATATTCTTTGTTGCAACGGTGACAGAAAAGATGAAAACGTTAGCTTAGCACTGTTATTTTTCATCAGAGAAATTATTTTCTTAGGATCCTAAATTAGTTTCACACTTGTTTGAAGCTGACAAACAGGCCTTCACAGAAACTTGTGAATTTTCCCTTGTAATTGTGTCACCGTTGCAACTTCCCTATAGCAAATGTTTATTATTATTTGTATCTAGTAACTTATTGTACCAATTATTAAGTATATCATATAGTAGTCAAAGATCAAAGGAAATATAGGCCTCATTGATCTGTACCCCAGTTTTCTGTACACAATTTCTAACAGTGCCCCATTTCAATGGGGCACTGTCGGAAAATGGGTACAGAAAACTAAACATGAAGACAAAATTTCCGACGTGGCCACATGTTTACCTAATCAATGGCATAGATTTCTATCACACTGCTACGTAAAAGATGCACAGTCGTCGTATTATGGGTAGTCCAAAATCTATCTCAATGAAAATGAGGTGGTTGCTCAAGTGGACTTCAGTGAAAATTAACAAACTTTTCACCAAGATGAGATCTAATCCGCTCACTAGTCCTATACACAGATTACATTATTTCCAAATGTGCTCTGGGGCTCTGCTGGTGTAAAAGGTTTGTGTTCTTTGAGTGACTGTACTACTCATGATAAGTATGCTGTGCATACCTTCATGGGCAAGCTCATTGGCAAAATACGTGCTGCTGATAGCAAAGTAACTAGTCTCAAAATCTTTTCTGATGGTTCAGCAGCACAGTTCATCATCACAGCATCACATGGCAAAGGACCAGTAAATGGATTGGGTGGAGCTTGAAAAAAGCTTGTGCGACAAAAAGTACTAAGTCGCAAGAAGATAGTAAAAGATGTATGTAAAAAAATAAAATGAGAAAAAAAGCCTTCAAAAACTATGCAGGGTTGGTTAGAGGAGTAGACGGTGAAGATTAGGAGATTCAGTTTTCAAAGCGGGTTAGTTCTAGTACTAATGCTTTTACAGTAAAAACTAATTATATTTCATGGGTGACAATTGACCAGATAACCATGTCACTGTCTTGTCCAACACTAAACAAGAGAGAGAGAGAGAGAGAGAGAGAGAGAGAGAGAGAGAGAGGGAGAGGGAGAGTGAGAGAGGGGGAGAGTGAGAGAGAGAAAGCGATACTGCTTTGAAGAAGACCTATCACTAGCAGAATAAGGTCGTATTCTTAGTTGTTCAATATTTTTAAAAACTCCATACTTTAAAGACTTCTAACAATATCATTGTACTTCATGTTTTTTTTAATTCTAAATAATCTAATTACTGCTAAATTTATGCGTATATATAAACTCTCGATTTTAGTTAGCGCATTTAAATTATGTTTGTTAGTTTTTACTTCATGTTAATTATGTTAAAATTGATAATTTCATTGTATTTTATTATATCAATAAACCATATGCATTAGAACATAATCTATAGCACTAATTCCTTTTTAAAATTCAGATGAGTTGCAACGGTGATAAGAAGCTAAGGCTTGTAATTTACGTTCACCTTGACATATATCACTATGCGACATGGTTTATATTGTAGCTATGCGTGTTCTAAACATCATAACTCAGCAAGACCATTGCGGTGTATCATAAATCACAGAGTTTTTTCAATAGCTAAAGTAACTTTTAAAATCGCTATTCTCTGACGTTGCAAGAGTGACACGTTTTTTAAATGTTTGAAGAAACTAAACGAGTGGTGCACATAACCAAGATATAATTTCATAGAGAATTGCATACTCTATCAGAATATAGAGTTTAATAAGTTCAAAGAACCCTTAATAAGCAGCTACATGCGAAAACCCTCTTTAAATGTTGCAACGGTGATTATGGACAGACCCATAAGCATATTGTAATAGATCATGAATCTAACATTTAAGCAAGTTTAAATTGGTCAAGTTTCCTCTTCGATGCTAAGCTAGGTGGAGGGCAGGTTGCCTTCAATTTCTTTAATTATCAGATACACCTGTGCTTAGGCACCAAAGCTGGTTCCACTGACACATTTTAATTAGATTTCTAGCTAGTATTCTTATGCTATACTCATATTACAACAATTGGAGAGATTAATTAGATAATGTTACCAGTACAGTGAACCACGATAATTTTAAATAATAACGCGAAAATGTCATATAGAAGGGTATAGAAATCCATAGTAACCATCTAATGCAAACGCCACCTGGTAAAAATCATCAAAGTTTTATATATACGTACGGTACACGTTAAAAGTGAGTAATATGATAGCATATTAATTTTATTAACTATAGTTACTATTATTATAGTTGACTTTAGTTGACAATTATAGTTGACTTTAGTCACAGGAGTGTATTTAGTTGTTATGATCTGCTTATGATTCTCACTTATTCCTTTAACATCAACATTAATCTTAGGACTCGCGGCTAACGAATTATAGTAATATATATGTATAGTTATATGCGTATTATGAATTATATACACAATATCAAGCATTTACGAAACACGAATAATGTTGAACTAAGAGAGACAATGAGCATCGCATGTCTTTCAGGCATTGTGGGAGGGATTTTGAGGAAAAGCATATCGGCAACTTTATTATTCCGACCTATTCAGCGCAATGATCGTCTAATTTGAAATTCGAGAGTCATTTTTCTTGATGTCATATGGCGGAAAAATGCCGTAATTAGGGAGTAATAAAACATCGTGTTACACATCATAAGGCAACATACCGTAAAACAGGGACATTGTCTTCCGGGGTGCACTGTAATTGGTCTAGAAACATATTATTAAGCGAACAAATATTGATCTAGGCATGGTTTGCAAACAGTTTTGTTCTTCATTTGCAAGTACATATCAGGAGGGCATAGTCGGAAAGTATGTAATGATAGCTTTTTAGTGATTTGAAATTTTTGATCTATGCAACACAAGCAGCACGCTATCTAAAAGTTGGGGCACAAATATTAAGTATCTCACACTGAGTTTATCGACATGGCCTTGTGGAAATTCCACAAATCAGTCTTGTTATTGCCGGTTTTTAGCAATGCCATTAGTTTTCTTTCTGTGAATTGCATTAGAAAACCCTTTCCATGTTTACAAACGACCTTTCTGTTTCAAAGAAATGCCAATACAGTGCACCCTCGAGATACGGTTACCGTGATATACAATTTTTTTATCTTACGAAGTTCAATATTGTGAGATCTTCACCTCGCTATACGAATTTTATTTCACTATACGTATTCGAGAAAAGTTTCGCCCGAGTTAGAATTTGGTGGTTGGTGTGCTCATAACGCGCGTCAAAATAACGAAGACGCTGAAATACAGTTTGCTGAAAAACTTTTCAGAACGTTTATAAGAGGCGGGATGACCGGTTTTTCTCAGGTCAGCATTCCACGTGGGAAATTTCGTGTAAAATACACATGCGAAAGCAAATATTCATTTTTAGCGTTATATATTCTCTTTTACTATAAACTTTTAGTCAGCATACGTATATAACTACAAGTATCTAAATTCGTTAGCTATGGAATCTGAGACCGATGCAAACGTTACAAAACAAAGGAAAATGATTCCAAGTCAACAAAGTTGGAGGTCATAAACAAATAAGAAGGCGCAGCCCGTATTGTTAATATTGCTAAGAAATATGGTCACAACAAATCAACATTTGCAATTATTATTAAGACAAGAACTCCATTAAAGCAAGCACAAGGAGGAGCTTACTACTAACGATTTGAAGGAGTTGGAAAGCCATGCA
The DNA here is from genome assembly GCF_963576615.1 of Watersipora subatra. NCBI lineage: Eukaryota > Metazoa > Bryozoa > Gymnolaemata > Cheilostomatida > Watersiporidae > Watersipora > Watersipora subatra. Next base: position 45,748,781 of record NC_088715.1, on the reverse strand, counting down.
TGCGATCAGCATTCAAGAGGAGCAACCATTTCGTGGGGCGAGGAAGTAGAACATACAGAAACACCTACATTGGCAGAAATATTTCAAGTGTTCAATTCACTGATATGGTACATAAAAACAATACATGTACAATGCAGGGTTGGCTCGGTTTAAACCGAGCCGAAAAACCCGGTTTTTATGGTCTTTTTCATGATTTTTTTGTGAAAAACAATATTTTAAGCTCCTAGTGGTTCGTGTGCAATAGAAATGCAATTATATGTAATTATCAGCTGTGGAAGTTTATTTAGGACACAGAAGTAAATTGATGGCAAAGCTCTGGTTGAAACTACATGAAATCCTAGTACAACAATGAACTGGTGAATTTCATTTTCAATTGCTTTTATCAAGTGATATAATGATCTCTTTAATGATCACATATAAAAACCATGCGAAATATATCAATCCAATCATCATCTCTAATAATAAATGAATACCTTCTCAAGTTTGGTTTGGCTAGTGAAAAAGGATTACTTATAATTAGAAAGTAAAACAATAAAATTCATTTGGGCAAAAGCTTTAAGTTTGCAAACTGATATTTCATTTATTGGACACAAGGCAAAGTAGTTGGATTGTTAGAATTCAGTTTATCAAGATTTTTGTGTTTTGAAAAGTTAAAGTTGTGTCTCAAATTTCCAATATGCCTCGCAAACAGGATACCGTTTGGCAGTTTTTCACTCGAACTACAAAAGGCAATAGGTGTGCTGTCGTAACGCGAGGTCACGCAGATAGGCTTAAAGACCACATAGCAAAATGTCAAGCTGAAAACACCAACTTAGACAGTGATGCTAGTATTAGGGTGATAGAAGTTGAGTCATTTGCCACTGCTCTAAACACTAGCAATGCATCTGAATCATGCTCTGCTATACACTACACACCACTAATCACTTGGATTAAAATTCCTGCGTATACATAGAGCTGTATGTAAAATATTACACTTTATGGCATATGATTTCTGCTCTGTATTTCATCAATCATGTTTGATTAAAGACTCATTCTGAGATTTCCATGTTTGCTCTCTTTTTCCCATAACAATTCCCACAGTACCATCTTCAACAAATGATTTCACATATGTATGTTCAATACTCAATCATGCAGCTAAAGTAAATAATGGTAATTAGATTTAAACCTGCAAAAACCTTAGTAAAATTATAAAAACCAGTTTAAACTATAAAAACCGGTTTAAACCAAAAACTAACGTGGTTTTTTCAACAAAACCATGTTTTTTCCAACCCTAGTATAATGAATATTAATATTTATCTTCTTTGTGTGGCATGTTTTTCATGTTTTATTCATTTCATTTTATGTTTTGTTCAGTTCATTTTGATGCTATGTTTTATTTTCATATTTAACCGTCTTTGCAGGCGGGCCTGTTCTCTACTACGTAAATACAATTTATCGTATGTATGTAACTCATATATAACTAGCTACTCATGATAGTTGACACATCTACATAACTTTCTGGAACTTGCTAAAGCCATGTCCTCTAGGCTATAAATACGCACCAACTTTGTATGTATGGTTACATTGATTCTTGTGCACATTTCATACAAGACAAACTACTGTACCACCTTCTCTGGATCCTTTTACGAGCGTTAGCTAGCTAGCAATTTTCTGCATTGCATCAGCATTTTTATTGTAAATCAATAGAAAAATTGGACAGGGTTAGACAACTTCTTTTAGCCGGCTGAAAAAAATTCCATTTCATTACGTATTAAATTTACTTTTAAGTGTACAGCAACTTAATTAGCATTGATACGTTTTTGGCCTCCTCTTTGCTTTACTCGCTACATGTACTAGCTAAAGTCACGTTACTCCAAAGGTATGTACGTCCTGTATAGTAAATAAAATTTCATTTTTCTTTTCAGTAGCCATTTAATGGTCAAGTGAGAAAGGCCGCTTTTGATAACTGCATCGCTCGGCCTTTCTTATTGAATTAGGATGAAAAAGGTTTCAACTATACACACTAAATTTTACAGCGAAAGTGAAGACACAAACTGCTGAACGATAAAATTTCGTGATAATAGTTGAAATTCAGTAAAATAGTTCAAAACACATACTAAAAAATACTTTCAAGTGTGAGTTTAGCAGGCTAAACTTTTTTGAAGTGAATTCAAAGTTTATGTTATGCGTACCTTTTGAAGGTAAGAACTCCTTACCGTACGGACTGCATTTGGTACACACATTATAATTTTGCATTTTATTGCAGATCATAACCATTAAAATACACTAAATACAATTACTGTAGGTAACTATGATATCTAAAGTTAACATACTATTTTGTTGATGATTTTTAATGTACACATTTTTTTAAAATTTTGACGATTTTTACCAGGGGATGTTTGCATTGTATAATTACAATGGTCTCTATAACCCTACATACGAATTTTTCACCATACGATGCCTGGAACAGATCAACATTGTATCTCGAGGGTGCACTGTATTTGTGAATACCATAACTGCGATGAAAGATCTTTACTGTAGGTAACAACCGGCACTGTTGTGAAAAAACATTTGTTACAAAAAATATACCTTGCCAGTTTTAGACAAATGCGATGTGACTTAGTAGACCAACGCAACCATTATTTATATGGCTCTTTACCCGCTGATAATTTACTATTGATTACCTGTAGAAGAAATTTGTGCACTGTCAGCACATTGCTCTTCGATTGCCCGTGTTTCTAAGATAACCTTTGATGAGGACTCCGTCATCAGACTTTCGGTCGTTTCTGGTGTTGATGCAGGGGAAGCATCAGCTATGGTCAAATAGACTGGATCAAATTCTTCATCTTTGACATCAGGAAACTGTGGAAAACTTGGGCATGCGCTGCTGACGGTGGCGGCAGTTAGTTCTGAAACTAACAATTTTATTAATTTTAAACTTTGGAGTTTTTTGCACACAGGTTGCTCAGAACCTGTTGCAGCAGCTTAGTATTTGTGGTAGGTGGTAGTTTGAAATTTCTGGCCAAACCTATTTTAATGGCTATTGTCTACCTTAGTGGCAATAAAAAAGTTATAGTAGGGGTGAGCATAATGGTGAGTGTGTTGACACTCCTGCAATACTTTCTGAAATTGGAGCCTCACAAAAAATGCAATCAGACCTTGTTTTCGACAAAAATATCAACTAAAATATTTCATAGCCTGTATTACTGCCAAAAGTTCCTATTGGGTATGGCTTTTCTCCTTCGAGTTGAAATTGATGCAGAAGTGGATAGATGGAACGTACAGCTTTATTATTTAATATATATCGTAATTTCGGATATAGTCTCTAGTTTTCATTTGAAAGAAGTCGTTAACCTTTAGGCAACTTTCTTTCTTGCTAGTACAATCATCGGTTCCGTTAGCAGGACTAATCTACTCTGTATTGTCTATTATCCTCAAATGACTGCAATCATTTCAGGTGCTTCAAGACTAGTCACTCCCTTGGCAGGGATAAGCAGCTATATTTTGACCAATGGCTACAGTTGAAGATACTGAACAGTTTTTTTGTAAAAGCTCACAGTTGCTTCCATTAAAGTTTTGCTTTCCCTAATCTTCTTAGTGCTTCCCTAAACACTTCGAGTGGGCTTAAAATGTTGAGGCTATAATAATCATATAATAAAAATTGAGAAAAACTTATTCTATTGGAAGACTCGCAGGACATATTTCATTAGCTACTAGAATTATGTTGAGGAGCCCTAATAGAAAGAAATGCATGTGCTTCTACCGACACGTTTTTTGGCAAAAACTCGATTTTTATTTTCATCTTGATCAAATGGCACTGCCAATATCCACTGATCAAGTTTATGATACTAAACTACAGGCTCATTAAAAGTGCATTCAGGCTTGTGTCAATACAGAATAATTGTTTAGCATCCAACTACCGCAGAATTTAATAATTATAAAACCACGCAAAAACGAGTCATTTTTTTAAGATAAATCAGATAAATGTTTCATAGGCAAGTTTAGAGCATTCTTGTACTGGCTTTATTTTTTTTCGTTTCGTGGTCTCAAATGATGAAGCTGTATCAGTGGCTTCATTTCATCAGCGACAGGAATGCTGCGTTAACTAGAGCTGTCCTTCCAATGTCCATATCTCGAACTCAGGTTGTCCTACTGATGCCATAATAATCTTGGCTGAATATATTCTAGTATGAGGTTAATAGACTGACCAATCTTGGTGAGCTTTCTCATAAAATCTGGGAAAATAAAAAAGTATGGAAACATCATGCCATGTTGAACGAATAGTTACTTTTGTTGTAGCTTTGGTTATAACAGTTACATTCACACAAAATTCCGATTGACTGCTTGCAGTGGCGCACGATTTCAGCAGATTGAAAACCATATAAATTCAGATATATGGCCTGCAAGTCACTTTTTTCTTCTGGCTAATTGATCTGACCACTATTTTCGACTTCTTATATTCCCAGTGTGTGGAGGTTTCCGCAGATCAATCTGCACATTTCATCTTCAGTACAAGCTTATGTCGTTTTTCTTATCACGTTATATTGTGTCAGCCTCTCATTCTTGTCCAGTGCAAGTGAACTCTTTAACTTGCAAGGTTGAAATTTTGCCATCTATTGGACAACCATGGTATGACAATCCTGAGTAATGACAAATTCATTGGCCAAGAACACTCTCCTTATTCATTTGTAAACCTGAAAAGCGCAGCACAAAAGTAGCCTGAGTCAATTGTCATTTCTTATTGAATGACGTTGGTCATAACTGCTGCCTTTATCCTTCTAGAAAACTGATCATTAATGAGTGGTATTGCTCCTTGTGTCTGAGAGTAACAAATCCTTTTAGCTTTCCTGGACCTCAAAGAAAATAAATGGCCCTAAATGGCCTTTGCTGGATGGTTCTTTTCCCGGCTTTCTCAAAGTATGCAACTCAAAATGGGAATTGCTTTACTCAGTTATTACCTTCAAAGTAGCGTGAAACTTGGCACCCCCAAAAGCAGCGAGTCACTTTGAATTTTGACAAAATCTTCAAAAAGAATGAAACCTTGTTTGCAATAAGAGGCCTGCGCAGCCAAACGTTAAAGATCTTTTCATCGTGTTCACGCAATATCGACAGAGATGGCTTTGATATGATATGATGCCAAAATAGAGATGAATATTATGAAGCTCAAGTTGTTGACAGAGACTACATTAGATGCTCCTATAACGTATATGTACACTTTCTATAACGTAAATTCCAGAAGTGTTTGCTTCCTACTACGTAAAAAACTCCATATAACGTAAAGTGTCCAGTCAGGGTTTTTTTAAAATCCATTTGAATGCTAGTGTATTATGCCCCACTTGCGAAAGAAAAGACGCCATGTGTTTAGAGGCGTTTTTAACTTTCGTTACATTTTAGTTCGCCGTAATAGATCGTTAAATGTTTCGACAAAAAGGCAAATAAGATAGCTGCATAATTGTTCATAAATACAAAGGCGATCGAATGGTGCAGCATCAGTCAACCAGTCTTAGTGTCACGAGTTTTGAAATATCGTCGAGGATTATCTTTATCTTAAGCCCTGGATGGTGATAGATGACAAACAGGTAGAACTGCTTTTTATAGTAAAAATATTTTGTTGTTTTGCCTTACTGTAGAGGTACAAAATATTTGTTATTAGCTTTACTTTGCAGAATAGACTTTGCTGTTTCGAAAAATAAGCAAATCCTTGTGAATGAACGTTGCAAATGTGCAGTCCCTATAAACTTGTTGTAAATTTACCACAAGCATGGTCTATAAAACCAGTGAGTATGATCATAAAAAGGAGAAAAGTTGTTGATACAAACCAATAATTCCGCAGTTACAGTACAGCCCACAAATTGAAAAAGTTGAGTAACGTATTTAACTTTTTGCATGGCCAAAGGGGTGAGTTTAGAAAGATCTCGGAACGAATTAGACAAGTTACATGTATTTTACTGTTCTTATAACATAAATTCCCTATAGGCCTAACGTGAACGTTCCAGGAATTGATTATTTATATTATAGAAGCGTCTACTGTACATCCCTTGAGCACATATTGTCAGAGAACAATATTCTCAATGTTTTGCTTTTTTACCAAAAGAAGTTAGAGCATCTCCTTCTAATCAAGTGTTTGAGACTAGTTAATTAACAAAAATAGTTTGGGAAATACTTTTAGATGTGCACTACAGATTTTACTACACCTTTTGATGTAGCACTTTTCATGTAACAATTGATGCCTATCATGACCTAATTAAAGTGCGATCTATAATGTAGAGATAAAATTTGGCTCTAAATTATAGCCGCAACTTACATTCACATGCTTTGGCCTCAAACTACCAGCTTTTGGGAAGGTAACAAAAACAAGCATTTGTATATACATCTATAAAATCGACTGATATTTGTGATGCGTTGTGACCCTAAAATTTACAAAGAATCTTACAATATGAGGTGCTTTTTTGTCAAATGTTTCAAAATACTTTCCTACTTATGAAGAACATAGGCCTACCCCATTTGCCAGGAGACATCTTCATCCCTTGAAAATTTCTCTGACGAAATCTACTACCAAGTCTGTATCTTTCCGGTAAGACATCGATATGATAGTCCTAAAAACATTTTAGTACGTGCAAAAATGAGTCATCATAGGCTACCTAAATTTTTTTTAGTAAGTTTACAACATAAAATCCCATCATCGGAAACGACCAAGAAAAGACAGTTGGGTAGCTGCCATGCCTGCTATCGATTACTTCTCAAGTTGCAGGAGCAATTTGGTGATATTTCGCTTCAATTATATCGTGCTGGTTACAATACAGTTTGTATGATTTGGAACTTAACAGATGATCACGAAACACTCCTTGCATTTTGCAATACTTGCCTGCAAGCCCTCATCAATTATTGGTTAAAACGGTTAGTTTAGCCAATTTTAATAACCAAAATTAAGTTCAAATTCTATCGTTGAATTGGAATCTATGAACCAGAAATTCAACGGTACTTATAATAACTTCATGCCTCGAAGCAGGACGAATGTTTAGATACTTATCACGGAAAAAAACATAAACAGTAGCGAATCCTAAAGTTTTACTCTTACACTAACATGCATATGCAAAATAATAATAGGTTAACTCTGATATTACTATTGACTCACCCGGAGATGCCTAAGCAAGTTAGATTTGGATTTAGAATGGCATCCGATTGTTCTGCTGCAATGTAAGCATTTTGCTCTAAAGTTTTCTGTTGCATCAGGAGGAAAATGAAAGTGTTCCAAGTAATTCATGCAAGCTTTCCTCATATCGTTTCTTTATCTAGGAAAATACTAAAACAGTGCGTATTACTTTCTATTACTAACTTGTAGCGCTAGCAAAATGCCTAGTGAAGACTTGCGAAGTAATTTGCTGATTTATTTTCTTACGACGCGTTGGCCAAAAGAGCCGACGAATCAAAGCGTTTAAGATTTGACGTCCGACACTCTCAATGTGCTTCGAATTTACTAATTCCGAAGTTGGATAATATGCCGCTTTCCTTCACGATACCGAGTTTTCCGACAACAATAATATCGTTTTCTTGTTGGAGACAAGGCGCAATCTTGTTGGAGCTCAAGGTGACGATTATAAAAACTGACTATTTTGCTCTAAAGCGATCGAAACGCAAGCATGCCGATTCTTGCCTGAATTCGTCGCAAAGTAGTGTATGTACGTATTGTTTTTAATTACACTTTTCGTCATACACTCTCTGTACTGACGCGCTTCACTGACCCTTGGACCCTTAATTCTGCTACATACCGTAACTTACTCTGTTATGCAACGGCTTGACATTGCTCTATTGTAAAAAAATCGTAAATGAGCTTACTTTTTCGTGATACCAGTACTCTGTATTGGAAGCTGTATACCACACATAATCAATTTCCACCACTTCCACTGACTCTGCTTCAACAACTTGCATGATGGTTTACAGCAGACATCATTTAAAGAAAAATGCTTGAATCAACTTATGCAAATCAGATAAAAGATACATGAAATTATTCCAGTTAAGGCTTTATTTTAAGAGATTTGAATATCAATTTTTTGTCACAATCAGTTTTGCAAAGTCCTAGGAGTTGTTGGGTCAGATCAAATCGTAGAAGATGCACTGGAATTCTTGCAAGGTGTAGCAAGTTGGTAGCATCAATAATATACAGCCCTCACATGGGGCTGTATATCATTGATGCTGCCAAGTTCACATCTGTGCTAGACAGAATTTTGTTATATAATTGGTAGCATTAAGAATAACTTTAGTGTCAACAATGATATACAGCCCCCCATATGGGGGCTGCATATCATTGGTGTCAACAATATTATTGATTTAAAGCTGAACGTTATGGTAGTGCATTCTAGAATAAGAGATTGTACCTAGTTTCGGGAGCCATGTGACTTTCAAACCTTCATCTTATGGCCATAAATTTGATTCAGTTTAAGTTTATACTGAACTGGCATATTTCACTAGTAATTTCAAATTCAATCAAGTTTATGACCAAGCGTCCAAAGCAAGCCGATCGATTTGTGACTGAGTGAGAAGTTATCAGTCATCTGCATTACATAATTTTTGGTGGTATAGTTGAAGTACTGCTTATGGTCCTGTAATTGCTTTACTGTTTTAAACACCTTTCTATTGAATAAACTTAAGACTGTTTCACAGCTGTATACTTTTACAATTTAGGGGTGCTATGTTTATGTATAAGTAGGAATAGTTTGGCGTGCTTGTGTAACCAAACTCCACAATTTTGTGACTTTTTTAAATTTTCCTATTCTTTGGTTTCTAACACCAGTATACTGTGAAGGGTAGACATGCAATACATGAAAGTAGCATTCATCGAGGCAATTAGATGTCAGTATATAAAATAAATTAAAACATTAAAATGCTAAAACGGTAGCCAAAATAATTTTTAGAATATATTTTCTGTCTAACGATGAACATTGGAATAAATACAACACTGTGATGGATCTAAAAAAGAGCATCGTATTTTATATGAATTTACCTATATATATTTATATATATATATATATATTAACTAAAAGCAGGTGCAAAACCATATAAAAAGAGAACTCTACACCGCTAAAAACCTAAATGATAATTAGTGGAGTATGAAATATTTGAAAAATTATTACGAAGAAAGTAAACTTTTAGTATTTGCGCTACAAATTTGTTTCGTGCGAAGCACTCATCAGACGTGGTTGTACTAAAAACTTTTTTAGTACAATCACACTTTTTTAGTACAATGTTTCTTGCACGAAACAAATTTGTAGCGCAAATACTAAAAGTTTACTTTCTTCGTAATAATTTTTCAAATATATATATATAAAACTATGTGTACTAAAAAATTACAAGTTTAGTTAAAACATTTTACAGACATCATTTGCATATGTGTACAAATATAACTTTTATATATATATATAAACGATGCATTCATTGTCTGTTATTTTTAATTAGCTGAATGCCCGGCGTTGCACAGGGAATTAAATAGTTTTTGGATTAAACAATTTATTTTTAATCGGCTAAGTTTCTTCACTCAGTCAACTTGAGTAACTTAAGCTAGTAGCTTTATCATAAAGTGCCATTATTATAGCTTGAGGCAGGGTTAGGAAAAAAGATTGCGTCATGATCTCCCATGAAATCATTATCTTCTAGGGAGCTAGCTGATGCTCAGCTGAATCCATTGTTTTTTTTACTTCATCACACTGTTTGCACATGCGCTCGTCCACGAAAAAGCTGCCATCTTTGTAGACAACGATCGTCATTCTTTTGATTAATAGTATTTTTAGGTGTTGTTTTGATACTAATAAAAAATGTGTAAACAAAAGCATTGTTTGCAATAATTAATTGCAGAAGCTTCGTGTTTTGTAACGATTAAATGTGTCCATAAAGATGGGCGGACAACGATAGAATGACGTCACGAAAAAATGAAGGATAGCGTGAAGCATGCTAGTTGAAGTGTGAATCTATCAAAGATTGGCAGGTGCATACTTGTTCACAGTTATTACTACAGCCAGTTAGACACGAATCTAGTGGTTTAGCATGCCTGTCTGTAGACCTAGATCCAAGTTCAAATTCATGCTAATCAGATTTTTTGTTCCTAAAACTTCATTGCTATAACTGGACACACAAATGACAAATGACCAACAGACAAACAACAAAAACTAATCTATATATATATATATATATATATATATATATATATATATATATATATATATAGATTAGCTGAATGCCCGCTGTTGCATGGGTATTAAAAACAGCTTATACACAGCTGCAGGTAATGTAGTTGCCATTGGCTAAATTGAGTAAGCTAGTATAATTATTGTTAAACTTACTAATATGAGCTGTGAGAGCAAGCTTTAGTGACTTTGCGCTTGACACACAGTCACTATGCATATTTTAACCCAGATAATGACCAATCATAATCAATATTGGTGAATTTTTTTTATTTGTTCTAAAAATTCATTAAACCATTTTTCCCTGTCGCTGAGGTTTCATGGTCAATCATGCAATGTTCCCACAATGCATTGGGAAGCTTAAGTCATTTCGGCTAGTAAATAACAACTCCCTAAAAAGTTGATATTTGATATTTTAAACTCGCTGTAACTCTGGATATAAAAGATAGTAGCAGCTACTGTCTGTCATATTGATTTCTGAACTAAGCAATTAACATAACTGATATATTCAATTTTTATGGAGTAGGCTCAGTTACTAAACATAAATGATGGTTTAAGTTTATCAACTGAGATATTCAGACATGTATATCTGTGACTTGTGTTTGATTATTTATTTAATGCATTTTTGTAGTTTGTACACGTAGCTATGAAAGCCCTGAAAGTTCTACCAGATGATGTGGAGCTCAGTCAAATCCATATTGTACTGAAGCTCTCTGGTGTTCCACCACTCTATGGGTAAGATAATCATTCACTCGCCCTACAGTAGTCAAAAATCTTTGCAGACAGCTTTTTTTAAATTTTGTCATTTTGCTCCTATTGCTGGTGTTTTGTTGTTTCCTATGTTTTAGTAATTAAAAACTAAAATAGTTCGCGCCAGGTACCACCTACATGACCTTTTGCTCGAGATGAGATAGTAGTCATTTATTGAATTATTGGTTTGGTTTCAGCTTAAGGAGCTTGTTGTCTTTGACAATATATAGCAACATATAAACTTTAAATTTGTGATTATAGTGGTTAAGTGTTACAAATACTTCAAGTTGGTTGTGAGGTGGTTGGTGTAGTCTATAAAGGCAAGCTGTTGAGCTGTTTATAAAATGTTCTGATTTTGACAATTCTGATGTTTTTGCCAAACTAGTTGGATAATTAGTGTTATCTGGTCCTATTGCTCTGTAAGCTGTTCATCTGTACAGTCATACTTCAACTTACGAGCTTAATGCGTTCCGAGACTGAGCTCGTATGTCAATTTACTCGCATGTTGGTGCAATTTATTTATATATTGAACAATTAAATATATATTGATTAGTTTCCATACTCTGAAAAATGCAAATAAAACTCTCAAAACAAGATATTGTAACAGAAAGAACATGTTGGTTATTGTCCTAACTTACCACATGCTTTCAAAAAGCAACAAATAAAAAATAATGCAAGGAAATGTGATAAATTAAAATGTAAAGTTAAATACATACAATAGCAGCTAACGCTAGCATTTGCCAGAGAGGGAGATAAGTTATCCTTCATTACAACAGTTGACTTTGATAAATTTGGATTTTATCAAAGTCTTAAAAGGCAAACTTAGAAGCAAATCTAAAAGCAAACTTTCATTTTTAACTTAACGTAATTAAAATTTCTTCGGAGTTCATCGTTTGAAGTTTCTCGCTGGTTAGCTAATTTTTCCTTTGTTTCGCTTTCACGACTAGCCGGCCGTTTTAAGATGAACCTATCTAAGGACGTTTGCCTTTGTCGCCCTTTCAACATGTTGCGATTAGGACGAACACATGTGTCATCACAAACGGTTAATGTACGACCACTAGCCAGCTTGTCCGAATGTCTATTTTTTATAGTTTTGATAGATAGCACCGGCCTTTTCAAATAGCGTCATTTCAGTTACGCTGTCACCGGCCAATTGTTTATCCTTTATCCAATGCCTGAGCGATCTCTCCATCAACGGTCGTAAAGATCGCTGCGCTGTTTAGAAACTACGGTTAATCCTTTTGCGAGCTAAATGCCCTGAATATAATCCTTCTGTTTGATAATTGTTGATGTATTTCTGTCATATTGCTGAGCTAGCTCAATTACGCATACACATTTTGCATATTTTTCAATAATTTTCCGTTTAATATCAATTGTTATCATTTGCTTTTTCTTTGTATTATTTTTCATTTTACTGGCAAATTTTACGCACAATACTTTTAATTCACATAATTCTGCACTGAAAAGCGCGCACAAAAACACGGTACAAAAGTATAACCTGAGCAGTTGAGAAATACAAATTGATGCTGTTGTCATAAAACACCTCCGGCATACTTGGCAACTGACTCACGTGCTCGTATCTCAAGCATGGCTCGTATGTTAGTGCTAAAACTTGCTTAAAAGCTGGCTCGTATCTCAAGTTTCTTGTACGTTGGAGCACTCGTAAGTTGAAGTATTACTGTATGTACTTGAATATCTAAAACTTCTTGGCCCATGCGTAAATTTTGATTTTTCTGTTTGAGATTGAAACTATTGCCATGTTTTGCTGGTGCGGTTAATCTGCCAGTTTGCGTCATCTGCATGATAAAAATGATGAAAACCTACAATTCAAACGAATTTAGTTTAGTGACCCGCATATTTTCATAAAATGTTTCATGTTTGTGAGAGATGGAAATGAAACTTTCAGATGATGCAAAAGGAAATAACACCCAAGCTATTTTATTTCAAACATTTTCCACACTTCAATCATTCCTATCTCAAAAGCGTGCTGCTAAGCAAAACGGGAAGACACTGTTTTGACCTCCTATTTAAAATTTCAAAATTTTTTAACAAGGCACCCGCGTTACTTCGCAACACGCATATGTCCACTGAAACATGTATCTGCTGTAACTCAATGTACACGTAATTCCAAATCCACACAATGGAAACAATGCATGATACGGCTTCGAGTTCTTTAAAAGTCAAATGCATTTTTTTGCGCCAGTTCAAATTGGTCAGTTGGTCACATTGTTGTGCACAAATATCAAGATAAAAAAGAGTTTATCCATCATATAGGAAGCTGAACTGACACTTCTCACAAAAATTTAGAAGTGTTTTTTGAAAGAGGAGCATTTTTAGAATGAACAATCATATGTGTACATCTAGCTCATATTTGAATCCAACAGCATATTTTCAGTGTTTTTCTTGAGTATGAAATGAGCCCGAAAAATATCAATATACGTTTCTTTGTAGAATATTATATAAAAATACATGAAGTAATGAATAAGTTACTTGTTATTAAAAAATATATTGAGTTTTTTTTTATTTTATTTCATTTTTTATTATTTTTTTATATTTATTAAATTTATTTTATTTTTTGTTTATAAGCAAGTATTGCTTCAGTATCAAAATTTGCGCATAAATATGCTTAATTATTTGATGACCTAAATTGCAAACTTACAGGTTATATTTTGGTATTACTTGGTTATTACAAAAATGTAATTACCAAGTAATCATAATAGTTATGTATTTTAAAATGTGTCAACAGTCAAGCATGCTGCTTCCTTGCAATTGGACCAGTATATTTACCTGTGTCAGCTCCAAGCTCTAGAATGGTGCATTTTCATGCCATTTCTTTACAGGCACTTGTTAGATGATCAGACCTCCCTATGCAAGTTTGCTAGAGATGGAGTTGCATGTGTTTTTATATGCAGACTTCTCGAGTTGTCCAGCCCAATAAAATACACGTAAGTGCTGTGTTGACAGGTGATTGTTATTTTTATCTAAAATACTTGTAGACAAATGCGTGCTACTTTTATCCACTGTACTTTTAGACAGGTGCTTACTACTTTTATCCACTGTACTTGTAGACAGGTGCTTACTACTTTTATCCACTGTACTTGTAGACAGGTGCTTACTACTTTTATCCACTGTACTTGTAGACAGGTGCTTGCTATTTTTATCTACCGTACTTGTAAACAGGTGCTTGCTACTTTTATCTACCGTACTTGTAAACAGGTGCTTGCTACTTTTATCCACTGTACTTGGAGACAGGTGCTTGCTATTTTTATATACCGTACTTGTAGACAGGTGCTTGCTATTTTTATATACCGTACTTGTAGACAGGTGCTTGCTATTTTTATCTAAGGTACTTGTAGACAGGTGCTTACTACTTTTATCCACTGTACTTGTAGACAGGTGCTTGCTACTTTTATCTACTGTACTTGTAGACAAGTGCTTGCTATTTTTATCTACCGTACTTGTAGACAGGTGCTTGCTACTTTTATCCACTGTACTTTTAAACCGGTGCTTGCTACTTTTATCCACTGTACTTGTAGACAGGTGCTTACTACTTTTATCCACTGTACTTGTAGACAGGTGCTTGCTATTTTTATCTACCGTACTTGTAGACAGGTGCTTGCTACTTTTATCCACTGTACTTGTAGACAAGTGCTTGCTACTTTTATCCACTGTACTTGTAGACAAGTGCTTGCTATTTTTATCAACTGAACTTGTAGACAGGCGCTTGCTACTTTTATCAACTGAACTTGTAGACAGGCGGCATGCTATTTCTGTCCTGTGAAGGGTTGTGATGGATCTTATGGTTTTAAATATGTGAGAGTGCACATGCCAGGAGCAGCTGAGCAATGCACCACCGGAGATAAGTTCACCTGCTCAGTATGCAAAGCTCAGTTGATAGAAGGAAAATCCTACAGAAAATTATCAGGTACTGATGAATTTCAAATGCCCTCTTTCCTTTTTTTCTCCTGACCCATCTTTTTTCAGTTTTTCTTTCTATCTCTCTTGTTCCAGGCTTATACTTCTTGTTCATTTTTACTCTTTTTCCTCGCTATTTCTTTGTTTTCCTTGGTCTCACTTTGTCTTCCCTTTACTTTCTCTCTCAAATAGAAAAATATATTTTACTATAAATCCAAGGTAACAATAGGCGTGCAAAAGTAGTACAATTTGATTAATAAATAAGAACCTAAAACAAGTTTCTTTGCATTGCCCTTTTAAAATCTATTTAAGGGTTGTTTGCCTGGTTAGAGGTTAACCTATGGATACCACTTAAGCCATTTGAGGGATAACTGTTATCAAACAAATGAGCTGAACATGCTCTTCATCGGCTTCTACAGTAATACTTCAACTTACGAGTGCTCCAACGTACGAGAAACTTGAGATACGAGCCAGCTTTTAAGCAAGTTTTAGCACTAACATATGAGCCATATTTGAGATACGAGCACGTGAGTCGGTTGCCAAGTATGCCGGAGGTGTTTTATGACAACAGCATCAATCTGTATTTTTCAACTGCACAGGTTATACTTTTGTACCGTGTTTTTGTGCACGCTTTTTAGTGCAGAATTATGTGAATTAAAAGTACTGTGTGTAGACCGAAAGTTTGCCAGTAAAATGAAAAATAATGCAAAGAAAAAGCAAATGATAACAATTGATATTAAACGGAAAGTTATTGAAAAATATGCGAAATGTGTATGCATGATTGAGCTAGCTCAGCAATATGACAGAAATACATCCACAATCATCAAGCAGAAGGATTATATTCAGGGCATTTAGCTCGCAAAAGTACTAACCGTAGTTTCTAAACGGCGCGGCGATCTTCACCACCGCTGATGGAGAGACCGCTCAGGTATTGGATATAAGATAAACAATTGGCCGGTGACAGCGTAACTAAAACGACGCTATTTAAAAAGGCCATTGCTATCTATCAAAACTAAAAATAGACATTCGGACAAGTTGGCTAGTGGTCGTGCATTAAACCTTTGTGACAACACCTGGGTTCGTCCTAATCGCAACATGTTGAAAGGGCGACAAAGGCAAACGTCCTTAGATAGGTTCATCTTAAAACGGCTGGCTAGTCGTGAAAGCGAAACAAAGGAAAAATTAGCTAACTAGCAAGAAACTTCAAACTATGAACGCCGAAGAAATTTTAATTACGTTAAGTTAAAAATGAAAGTTTGCTTTTAGATTTGCTTCTAAGTTTGCCTTTTAAGACTTTGATAAAATCTAAATTTAACAAAGCCAACTGTTGTAATGAAGGATAACTTATCTCCCTCTCTGGCAAATGCTAGCGTTAGCTGCTATTGTATGTATTTAACTTTACATTTTAATTTATCACATTTCCTTGCATTATTTTTTATTTGTTGCTTTTTGAAAGCATGTGGTAAGTTAGGACAATAACCAACATGTTCTTTCTGTTACAATATCTTATTTTATCTTATCTTATTTGCATTTTTCAGAGTATGGAAACCAATCAATATATATTTAATTGTTCAATATATAAATAAATTGCACCAACATGCGAGTAAATTGACATACGAGCTCAGTCTCGGAACGCATTAAGCTCGTAAGTTGAAGTATGACTGTATGTAAATCTGAAATGCTACTAAATTCATCAGTCATTTTTTTGCTCTTGGAAAAAAGTAGTATGTCTTCTTATTTAAGTTTAATAAATATTAATAATAATATAATATAATTACATGTGTATTATTATTAATAATATAGTAATTAATAATATAATTTAATAAAATCTTTTGATGGCAGAATTTTTTATTTATGTCTTTCCAGTTAGGGTTTTGCAAAAAGCCATAAGCTCCATAAGTTTTAACTTGTTCTGTACTCTTGCATCTGACCATGTCTTCTAACAGTGTCTGTACTCTTGCATCGGACGATGTCTTGTAGCAGTGTCTGTACTATTTGCTCATTAAAGAAAACTTTTGTTTGTATATAGATAAAAGGATCCTTATAGTAAGTGTGCGGAACCAGCAAGGGATGAAAGATGATATGGAGTTGTCACGGCGATTACGGGTCATCTGCAGAGGTGGGCTTTTAAAGCTTTTGCATACGTATCTTTGCCACATTCCTATAAATCTCACTTATCACAGTTATTAAGGCTATATATAACGCCTGTAACAGTTATTATGACTATATGTGGCACCTTTAAGTATCAAAGACTGGTGCCCCATTTGCGATTTTCCAATGGATAAGTTATATTCTTTATTTTTCTCCTGAAGTGCTCATTCATTCATTTCTTTCTAAATCTTCTTTAGACATTCTCATCAATCTGAATCAACTTCAATTTCTATCATTCTCTTACTTACTCTTACTCTGAAATATACTTCCTGATACATAGGGAAGTATATTTACTTGAAATAAACGCCCTCGAATTCATAATCATAATCCACATATTAGCTCCTGTGTCTATGGCCTGTGTTTATGGTCAGATGTAAGTATATTTCAGAGTAATAGTGAGTAAGTAATAGTAAGTAAGAGAATGACAAGCTGAGCTGATTGAGTATTTAGATTCCAAGTTAGTAATTAGTATAGTCATTTTTTAAGTTTTTTTTTAACGCGGGTGACACAATACTCCACTATTCTTATGTCAGTTATGGTTATAAAGTGACAACCGATGGTTTTTAATAATTTTAATTCAATGTTGTTAGTATACCAGTGTTAGTAAATAAAATATAGAATGGTCAGTAGTCACAGTATGGCCAGTTAATCAATATCAAATGACAGCTCATTCACAGGATCTAATATCTCTTCTTTCATAATCTTGATTGAAAGCGTTATATTTAAAAGATTGTCTGCCATAGTTATTATTAATAGATGGTGTTATTAATGAGCATTGTGATCTTAGGCTTATTTGGTGTCTCTCACTATCTTGTTGAACATATTCGTATAGAGCACTGGCCACTGTAGCTACTTCCACTTTGCCATCAACTGCCTGTAACAGAAAGAACGCCGACTGGCGAGAGTATGTATGCCTAATAATCGACGACCATCAGTTACTGAGAAGGATTTAGGTGCTTTGCATATTATTCGCACCGCTTTATTTTGGCAAGACTCAATTTGATCTGAATGACATTTACCTAGAAACATAAACAAAGTCGCACAATATTCAAGACGACTTCGGACTATTGAAGTATATATTAATTTAGCATCTTCAACAGCCAAAAGATGTTGAATATTATGAAGAGCATATAAGCATTGTCTTGCCTTGGTCACTGTTAGTTTTATATGCGTATTGAAACCAAAATTTGCATCAATTGTGACCCCAAGTAATTTTATAGTGTGTTCAATTTGGATTTCAGTGTTGCATAGCTTCAAAGTTCTATTATAATCAACTGCTCGATTTGAGAAAATAATAAATCGTGTTTTTTTCAACACATAGAGATAACCCATTGGATAGGTACCAGTTTTGAATTTTATTAAATTGTTCTATTGATAGCATCTGAGAATCTATCTGAGTACTTGCTGCAGAAATAATTGCTATATCATCTGCATAGGAGTAAGCATTTGGATTTTTATCTAACATGTCGTTAACCATCATGTTAAAAGTAAAGGCCCTAAAATAGATCCTTGAGGGACACCTTTACGAATAGCTAAAAATTCTGACAGAGTATTACCAATTTTCATTGCCTGGCTGCAGTTGGTCAAATAAGACTGAATTAATTTAGTAGCTGATGAACTAAATGAAACGAAATAACTAAGTTTGTCAACTAGAAGGGAGTGGTCAACCGTGTCAAATGCTTTCTTTATGTCAAGAGACACCAAGGCTACATATTGTGAATCTTTTTTATCAAGGTTACAAGCAATAATGTCAAATATATAATGAAGCATTTGTGCTGTTGAGGGTCCACTTTCGAAAACCGAATTGTCTACTTGAAAGTTTTTGGTTTGCATCAAAAATGATTTAATCTGTAAATATATAATCTTTTCAACAATCTTAGACAAAATGGGAAGTGAAGGTATGGGTCTGTAGTTATTACAGCTCAAGGGGTTTCCTATTTTAAATAGAGGCGTGACAATAGTTTTTTTGTAAATGTTAGGAAATTTATTGGTTTTAAAGCAATTGTTAATCAGAAGTGTTAAAGCTGGGATTAGGCTATGAGCTTGTTTTATGTATATTTCATAAGGAATAGATAAGACTCTGCCTCGTTTTCCTGGTTTAAGGGTTCTGAAGGCAAATTGGACTTCTCTTTCAGTTACAGATTTGAATTTGAAATTATGCTCAGATGTTTGTAACGATGTTAGTGTAATATTAGGAGCTGGGCTATATATATATCTGTAAAAAATTGAATGAAACAGATTATAATAACTAATAATCTGTTTCATTCAATCATTTGATTAGCTTTTTGTTTGCTCATGGAATGTATGGCTTGAAAATAATTTTATAGACTCTGCATGTGCAACTCACCCGAACCCTTGTTTAGTTACGTAATGTTGAAAGCTAAAAGCTATATTGCCAATTATTATCAAAACGATTGCGGAGTCTGTGTTTGTCTGTACAAAGCCATGCTAAAAAGTTTGGAATAAATATTGCTTTTGACAGGATTTGAACTCTCATCCTTTGGCTTGATAGACAGACAATCTACCACCTGTGCCAATTGACTGTCTTGTATCATGTTGCAACGATTGTGCAGTTATTCATTACACTTATTACATCTGATGATCTCAGGGCACACTAGTTACAATATTTTATTCATTTTATTTCCCTTCCGTTTTCTCTTTATTATGTTTTTTACTTTAATCGTATGCCCTTATTTTAAAACATACTATAGTTACAAAACTAATACCAACTCACACAATGTGGTCCGGTTTGTGCTACAGATGAGGAGGCAGCGGAATACAGCGTTGGCGAGGAATTGATGGTCACTGGTAGGCTGGCATATGATACAGCAGCTACTAAGAATCTGGCCATTGTTGTAGAGGTACGTTATCTAAAGCTCTACTTAAAAAAGGTAATTCCTTTTGATGCCTACTTTGTGTTGCAAAGGCAAATAAGTGATCTAATAAAAAGACACTATAATTCACCTAATTTGCTCAACATGCCTGCTTCAATGACTGCTTTATAAACACTGCTAATAATTACACAAAGCAATAAAACAATGAATTACTTAAAAATATATTGCTCAACTGTTTTGCTCAGATTAAATGAAAAGCTTATAAATGTTTTGCTTCTTTATTTGGTTTCTTAGATTCTTCACTTTCACATTGAAGCTACAATGATTTAAAATCTCTGAGCGTGACACGCTATGAATTATTAGGACAAAGAGTCAATGTAGCATATTTTTTGAAATTTGGAATAATGAGGTGATGATAAGTTTGATTGTCTGGGATAGCTCATGAGCGCTGTAATTTTTACCACCAATCGCTGTGTTTATTTGCTTCCTAAATACTCATGCAAATTAGGAATTTGCATGAGTATTCAGGAAACAGGAAATTCCTAATTTGAATAATTAGGAATTTTCTGAATGATATACTCAGGAAGTTGCTAATTTAAAAAAGTTTGGTTGAGTAATTAAAATTTCCATCACTAAATAAAACCTCTACTCAATGTAGAAGTTTTACTTAGCAATACCTTTACATTGAGCAGAGTGAATGTATAATTTACCGACTCATTGATTTACCGAACCGAAATTACCAAATAGGGAATTTACCAAACGGTTGATACAGTGTAAATTCGTGCAGCAGTGACACATGGTGTTGAGCGCTTTGGATTTTATCGTTTCTATGATTTGAAGTGGACGCAACTCTGAACCAATCTGATGCATGAAAACATAGTGAACATTACAATCCAATGCAAAACGTACTGTTTTTCTCCAAGGAAGAGCACTACATTTGAGTAGCTAAGACTGATGCTGAAGGAATCACTAAAGTATCTTATTATTAATCTTATTAATATTAATCTTATTAAGATTAATCTTATTAAGATTAATATTAATCTTATTAATATTAATATTAATCTTAATAATATTAATCTTATTATTATGAATGCTAAAAGCTGTTAGCTGCTTCCTCAAATCATTATTTAATGATCAAGTGTATGTAACTCTGTCTTCTTAATCTTCGCTTAACTTTATTTGCCTGAAAATATGTCAAACTACCAAAGATTATCCCGTCTCTAACATCATTGGGTTATGCAGGGTTTAATCTTGATATGTTGTTTGTTGTCCTTTATCCTACAAGATTCATTGTTGCTGCTATAATTCATTGTTGCTGCTGTATTTGTTGCTATGACACAATAATCTCCGTGATCAGCTATCAAATACGTGTATGCAGCATAGCTCTGTCTATATATATATATGTTGGTCGCTATCTCAGAAGCCATGGTTAAGTCGCAAATCACGAAGTTGAGTTATCCGACTTTGACGCTGCACTAACTGAATTCATAATATTGATAATGATTTTTGCAACACGCTCATCCGAACCAATCAAAAAGTGATCTTTCTAAATCTGAAGTCACATAAGCCAATGGAAGTTTCCAACCCTCGGAAAAAACCTCTTAAAACTGTTGCTATGCTAAGCAGGAAGTACCGATAGATGACCTACGATAAAAGTAATCGTTTCTTTTTTGCCGATTTTAAAGAGAACTCTGACAATTTGGACACTTTTAATTAATGAGTACTGTGGTATTCCAACTGATGGTAGGAGCAGTGAAAAAACAGGGAATGACGATGATTTTTTCCTAACGATTCTTATAAAATTGTTATAAGATTTAATTATAAGAATAATTATTCGATTTTAAAAAATCGGCTTATACAGTGTCTGATGGTGTGCAATATGTTACTGTTATTATTTTTCTAAAAATTTTGTTGATGACACTATGGCTGTGCCCAAAATCGCGACACTGCCAAGCCGTCTTTAATATCTGCAAAAGTAAGAATAAGCCAGTTTTTTAATAGGTATACAGCTATTTCTATGACAGTCAGTTAAAATCTGTTTAGATTATTAAATTCAGAATAACTTTTGTATATAAATACAGAAATCTTGATACATATCGCAACTTCTTGATATTGGTTGCTATGATGTTTTGAAATGTAAACAAAATTGTGCATTGTTTTTGTTTCTCAAACTTTAACACCGGTTTTCTCAGAATTTTGTTTGAGCACTTATTGTGAATGTTCATTCAGTGCATTGACCATACAATCTGCTGTAGTTATGCTAGAATCAAATATTTTTTGCGAAATAACTGAGAATTTTCTCCTGCTAATGTAGATAATTCCAAATCTCAAACACCCGACTTAACCATGGTTTCTGAGATCATGACCATCTCAATGAGAAATTTTTATCATTTGTAAGATTATTGTAAGATTATTGTAAGATTATCTGTAAGATTTATCATTAGTATCAGTTATTCCTCACTCTCTTATATTTACATACATCTACATACTTTGAGAAATTTATATATAGGCAGTTAGATTTACATTCTCTTATTACATTTATAAACTTTGTATTACTTTTTAAGTTTACAATATACTGTAAGTTTTTAAAGTTTGTTGCATTATCATTTTATTTCAACATGCATTTTTTAAACACAATTTGAGTATAATATCTGTTCGAAGTTTAACCATTATTCATTTTCTTATCACTGCTATTATAATCTTTATTATTAATTTTTCATTCAACCATTTTTGGCATACATTGTTTTAATAAAATTTCAACTACAAAATGCCACCATATTCTGTCATATTTTGTTTATTAATCTGTTAAATACATGTATTCTCAGAAGTTACACATTATCTAATGCCTTTAAAGAAAAGAACTTGTTCTGCACAAAATCATTTTTTCATGATATAAAGTTTGACAGTTACAGTTGTTTGACAAAGTTTGAAAACCTTTACAGTTGTTTTTATTTTCTCTCTTAATTAATTTCAAATATTTAAAACACTTCTTTCATGATATGTAGTTTGAAAGTTAGAATAGCAAATGTTGTTATATATATTAGGTACAAATAAATTTTCTGTCCAAAGACGTTTTTATTACCCGGGCGTTGCCGGGTAGCACAGCTAGTATCTAATAAGGAGGCAATATACTTAGAAAAGAAAAAAAAGGATTGTCTATTCAAACTTGCATGTTTTTTGTGTAATATATATTCTTTTATATATTATATTTTAATCTTCTTTATTTATTCTTACTGAACAGCTGCAAAACTTTATTTTTTTTGTTTTTAAGTTTAATGTGCAATTCAGGCACTGCCCATAAGTGAAACCGACCCTAAGTGAAACTGGCCATAAGTGAAACTGGCCATAAACTGACCATAATTGAAACTGATCATAAGTGAAACTGACCATAAATGAAACTGGCCGTATGTGAAGCTGACCATAAGTGAAACTGAGCATAAGTGAAACTGACCATAAGTGAAACTGGCCATAAGTGAAACTGGTCATAAGTGAAACTGGCCATAAATGAAACAGGCCGTAAGTGAAGCTGACCATAAATGAAGCTGACCATAAGTGAAACTGACCATAAGTGAAACTGGCCATAAGTGAAACTGGTCATAAGTGAAACTGGTCATAAGCGAAACTGGCCATAAATGAAACAGGCCGTAAGTGAAGCTGACCATAAATGAAGCTGACCGTAAGTGAAACTGGCCATAAGTGAAACTGGCCATAAGTGAAACTGGTCATAAGTGAAACTGGCCATAAGTGAAACTGGCCATAAGTGAAACTGCCCATAAGTGAAACTGACCAAAATTGAAACTGACCAAAAGTGAAACTGGCTATAAATGGAACAGAACATAAGTGAAACTGACCATAAGTGAAACTAATTAATCTAATTTGAGATTTCTACTTTAAGTTGTTGCATTGTCCATCAATTTCTGTTAATCAGAAGAACAGAAAATTTAACAAAGAAGCAACATCATTCCTTGAACATGTTCCTTGTAAACTCCTTATTTATAGAGTCCAATGACAAGGATTGCTATCACCAATATGACTTAACATGAAACGTTCATTATGCAATTAAAGCTGTGCAGAAACATGAGTTCAGACAACAATATGTACTACAACAACCAGGAAAGGCATTGGTAAACCTACAACCTACAGTCTTTAGTATTATCAGCTAGGGGCAAGGGAAGACAAGTCCTTTGAACTTACTTGCAAGAATTATGAGCTCTCTATTGCTGATTGTGTGTTTCATTTCAGGCTAGCTCTGTTGAGTCAATGCCTTTGCATGAAGCAACTTTGATAAAATCTCCAGTAAATATGCAGTCTTTGCCAGCATCCATATCTGAACTCTATCAAGGTATGTTGTAATAGTTGTGATAACAAGCTTACCAAGGCTGTGCGGGACATGAAGTAGTGTCGGTTTTCAATAGTGATATGAATTCTTGAAATAAAAAAATGTTGTTGAATTTTATTTAGGTGCATCAATTGATTTTGATTTATGTGTTATTCTACAAATGCATGTTTGTTTGTCTGAACGATACACATGCAACAAAAAGGTTTAATTTGCTCGATATGTATTGAAGTTAATTATTGTTAAAGTCTTTAGTCTTAGACATCACCTCTCTATATGACTTCTGTGTTGTAGCTCACATAGTATTTAACATTTTAGTAAGCTCAGCTTTGTAGTTGTACGCATGCTGCTGCTTTGTTACGCTAGACATCACTCAATCAGGTAAAAACCGGTTTGAGATTCATATAAATAGATTTGCTTGCTTGAATATTTTAAGCCTGGTTTACATTGGCTGTCACTCACTTGTAAAAGATATATATGATGCAAACCGCATTTTTTGTCTTCTTTTGCAGAAGCAGAAGCTCTTTTTTATTCTGCATCATTTTATTTTATTTATGACTTCATTCATGAATGACTAACAACACAATTCATACTTTACTTATAATTAATATTAATTGATTATAAGCAAAGTAATTATATATTATTATAATTACTTCACCTATGTTGAATATTATATAAATAAACTAGATATACTTATAGTAATATAATAATAATATAATAATAATATAATCAAATTTATAGTAATATAATAATTAATTATATTAATGATAATATAGCTAATCAAGCAGCATTTTTCATCTGTTTTACCTACTAGCACCAGTTTTTCTTAGTAACATGATGAATGTTTGCACTGAACTTCTTTTCATCGATGAGATAAACCCTCTCTTGCTTGGACTACAGTTGTAGGACAAGTTAAAGTTACTATGCAAAGACAGTTTAATTCGTTGTGCAGTAAAATGCTTGTAAAATAACAGTAATAATACTTGCAAGAATCTTTATTCTAGAAGTTTGTACTAAATACAGCTTTCAAATACACACAGCAATCACAAATTTGTTTTTATATTATGTTTGGGTACTTGACTTGCATGCTGCTAATTGTTTGCCATTGTGTTCTGGGTATTTGATCTCTAATTTCCATATCATCTTTTCCATTAATTTTCACATATTTCATGGATAAATTACTCACAATACTGTGCGTGTTATATCACATAACATATCCTCAGCATGTTTACTTAGCAGGTCAAACTGCAACTATCAAAATGCTTCTATGATAGACAGTTTTGGAATATTATTAATAATTTATTTCTACATTGTAATGACATGAATGTCATTATTTTATTTTAGTCTGAAAGTGGTAGAGAACTAGTGGCAAGATTGCGTGTTCAAATATCATAGCTCAATGGGTTTTTAAGTTAAATAAATCTATATTGGTTTTGTGAGATTTAACTGTTACCAAAATAATGCATAATTGAAGAATGTCCCAAACTTTGGGAAGTACCATTGCTTTGCATTCTTACATAAGTAATAGCCGTGGTTGTGTTGGGTGTTTCTGATCCACGAGTAAAGTTTTATAACTCAATCATATAGCTACTTTGATAGCTTGTATCAAAAATTTAAAATTATTTTATGTCATAACTTCAACGATAAACAAAAATGTGAAACAAATCATTCATACCTTTTGATAGCTGCACTAACGATGAACAGTTATTTTGAACAATAACATGAAGTTTAAATGTAGCTACAAAGAAAATATACTCTAGAAGGAAACTAAGGTAGTAATATGTAATTCATGTTTTTAACAATTTGTTAAACATTTGTACACGTATTTAATGATTATATAAAGGGTTCTATAAAAACATTGGCATTTAAATTTCTAGGATGATAAAGTTTTTCAATAATTTGAGGAATAAAAAGTCATTATTTTAAATTTATTTTGTGTATTACGGTTTACGAATGCTATATTATTATCTATTATTATTTTTTGATATTTTAACTTACGTTACTTCGAATAAAGGTAAAGTTTCCTGCCCCGAATCATTTTATTGCATTCACAACAATCGTATGTAGCTAAACAGATAAAATAGAATGCAGTTTTAGCTTATGTACAGGCTATTTTTCCAGATAGACGAGATTCCAAATGGAGTTTTGCTTTCATCATGGCATATCTTGTAGGAGGTAAGCAACTATCGCCTTGGGCTGATAGCTACCCAGGATGTAGCTGTTATAATCTGTATTTTGATGTTTAGTTCACAGTCACACTAAGGATACACTCGCTAAAAAAGTTAAACGAGAAGGTGAAGTTTATATAAATACTGTTTTTTAAATTGGAAATTGTGTTAAAACTTTTAATACATCGTTTTGTTTACTTCATTCATACCTGTTGGCATTTTGTAACGCATTCTGGCTGATGACTTAAGTTTAAATATTCAGTTTGGTGACGAAAACTTTATTAGCTGCGTTCATCTTGACAGTTGGGAACAAAGAGAAAGCTTTATATAAAAACTATTAGTATCAATAAGCAACAAGCTTTTAGAAAGCACAATGAGAAAGCGCATTGAGAAAGCAATATTAAAACCATGAAACTGCTATTACTGTAAAAGCTGACACCACATGAATGTTGTTTGCTGTACACCTATAATTGCTACACATTAAACTATCTACTATATAAACGGCAATCATTGTCTGTGTGATTGATTGATTGATTGTCCGCCTTATAGAGCGGTCTTTCCTTTTATCGTCGTACGAATTTCGGTCGTACGAAGCAAACTGAATTAATATGTGTAGTAACGGTAAATAAATTATAGAGCGGTCTTTCTGTTTCCATTCGGTCCATTGCCACATCTCCACTACTTAATAACGTTGGATTTGCCGCTGTTCGTGATAGTGGGTCATGTTCATTTCCTTCAGCAGCCGAGTTACTAATTTTTTTTCCAGCTACGAGTAGGCCTACTGTAACTTACTATTACAGAACTTTCACGAGTACTCTGAGGGTTGCGATACGCTATTGTGAAAGGAAAGAGAGCAGCTGCTATTGACTTACTGTCACCCTGCATCAGCCACGACCAGCTATACGTCGCCTGCTCAAAAGTAGGCCCATGCCGAAAACTGTTTCTTTATACGCCCGACAGAAAAACCAAAAATGTTGTCTATCCGCAAGTGTTGCGTTGAACTAACATTGTGTTATTGTTTTATGTCCTTCATGTTCTGCTATACCACATGCAGCATTTTCTAACATATTTTTCAGTATATATATCTTTTCATGCATTTCTTTTCCTTATTGTATCTCATACAAAGGCTATCATGTCGGCGCTTTGTTCTACTATTGTAAAGTGCTAATGCTGTATCTGCCTTGACATCATACTGTCTGTGCTGTTATACGTATAAATTTTATTGACACAACCTCATTACTGTTTGTATATACCATGTCAAAACACAGGCTATAGACGAAAAACTGGTGAGCTATGATTAGTGTTTTAAGAATGTAGAAGTCTCCATTCAATAAATGCTGGCGATAGCAAAATATTTTGTATAATTTTTTAAAAGATGCAAAACTTTTCAATACTGCCAGTTTGAAGAACTTCAGTTTGCCTAGCAATGTCAATTTCATTATCAGTTCTCTGTACACAAATAGGGCAACTCCGATTTGAGTGGTTTGAGACTGATGCATTGTAGACTAGCTGTAAAACGTATGGCAGATTTACATGGTTCTCCCCTGCATTATTGACCTATATGACTGCATATGTGTATGCGTAGTGTGATCAGGGCAAAAAATTCAGTGAACTGCATATTTGGAGTTGTTTTACAGTATAAAAGACAACTCTCAATAAACCTCTTGCTGTACATGAATCTGTTCCCGTGGACGGGTTATGCAGCTAGCGGTTTGGGGCCGTGGCGTCACTCGGGGATGCGCGGGAGACCTTTTTTGCCCCGAGTGCAGCGAGTCTATCCGGGCGCGGCTTTCCGAATGAGTTGGCGAGGCGATTAATTGCGAAGCGATTGAGTGCTAGGCGATTGGTTGCGAGGTGATTGTTTGCGAGGCGATTGATTGCGAGTGCGAGGCGATTGATTGCGAATGTGAGGCGATTGATTGCGAGTGCGAGGCGATTAATTGCGAAGCGATTGAGTGCAAAGCGATTGATTGCGAAGTGATTGATTGCGAGTGCGAGGCAATTGATCGCGAGTGCGAGGCGATTGATTGCGAGTGCGAGGCGATTAATTGCGAAGCGATTGAGTGCGAAGCGATTGACTGCAAAGCGATTGATTGCGAGGCGATTTATTGCGACGCGATTTATTGCGAGGCGGATGCGGGCCGATTGATTGCGAGGCGATTGATGGCGAGGCGAGTGCAAGAGCGCGATGGTCAACTGCGAAGCGGGTATAGACTGGTCAGCCAAGGCAGGTAGACGGGCCATGGACGGGTATGACGGGCCAGGCCATAGACGGGTATGAACGGATGCATGAATCTAGACACATGAATCTAGAATATTTACTAGATTTTACACGCATCTAGCTGTGAAACACATTGTAGATTTTTATTGTTTTCCCCAATCATTGTTGACATCATAATATGTGTATGCATATTCAGGGCAACAATTTCAGTAGACTGCATATTTGGAGTTGTTTTACAGTATGAAAGCCAACTCTCAATAAACCTTATGCTGCACGTGAATCTGTTACTGTAGGCTGGTAATGCAGCTAGTATTATATAAAGTATTGCAGTTTGATTGTCACCTCTAGTCAATGAGAGCTGATTAAAATCACCAGTAAAATTATTATCGTATTTTCAGGGGAGTGTCCATTTCCAAATTACTGTTGGCCATTGAAGTCACTAGATTTCTGATAATATGAATATATTTTAGAATCCATCACACCTGCTGGTACATTTGTTAAACTCAAGTTAGCTCTGCTGCTCAGTGTTCTAGCACCTTATTCACAGGTTGGTAGTTTATACTTTTACATCTACCTAGTCTTTCAGCATAAATTGGTTGTTTTTGAGAGATTTCTTATTTACCAACAATTACTTGCGTAGCCACTTTAGTGATTAAACATTCTTTTTAGTGATTTTCTGAAAAGTTATTTCAATTCTTTACTTAGTGTTTTGTTGAGCTACTACACACATACGTTTAGTTGATTTACAATTGTGACAGTTATCAAAAGTTTAGGAAATGCAGCATACAGATCCATTAAACTCATATGTTGGGTTGTATGTAACTTTGTGAATCAAGGGCGTTTGAGTTTTTTTTATGATGATAGTCCAAGTCATAAGCTATTGTTCAATAACATTTACCTTTTCTGCTCTAACTGCGATAGGCCTACATATTTCCTGCATAAAAAGGCATTTTAAGTTAATTTGCTAGAAAGAGATTTAAAGGTGAAATGGAATGATGTCTGGTATCACACTTTAATATTTGCATTTATAGTCTTTCTCATTTATGTAGGGACTAAACATACTTTGCACTGGTCAGGACACACTTCTGCTCAATAGACTGCTACATTACTTCTCTTGTCTGATCCCTGGTTCAGTAGTACACTCTTGTCATTCCCTTCTGTTCGGGGAGTCCAGAGAGGACAAACAGAGTGGATCGGAGTATTTTATATCAGGTATGTTCGCTGCTTTCTATATCAGATAAGCTACATATATTTTATATTAGATAAGTTATACATATTTTTCGCCAATTAAGTTATATATATTTTATACTAGATAAGTTATATATATTTTATACTAGATAAGTTATACATATTTTGTGTAAGATATGTATGCCAATAGCTGGTCAGTAAAAAGAAATCACGGACACGGCAGATCAAAGTAGTAAATGCAAAAAAACCACATCATATTATTGAAGGCTGTTCCAAGGCCTTATCAATATTTTGAATATTCAAACCTTTTATTGATCCCTATAAACATAGATGTCTAGTAGATGAATTATTCAGTCACAGAGTTTTGATCTTTGAATCAAACCATTACCAACCATGTACTTTTAAATAGTGATTGTAGTTGCTAATAGTAATACACTAGTAGCAGTACTTGTATTCAACTCTTGTAATGCTGTATTTAAATACAAGGCAATATTATGTTAGGCAAGGGTGACGCAGCTATCAGTAAAATATATTATGTATCTACAGGTGGATCTTGTTTATTGGCTCACAACTCTACGTGTGTCATACCAGATCTTTCCTCCATATCTAAACGTGATGAAAGACATCTTCTTAGAGGTACGTGGATGACAGATCTTATGAACATAAAAGTTACATATGTATATTCTCTTTTGCATACAAGCCACCCTGAACAGATATTGCATGACAAAAGCATATTAAAATGTTTGAAAGCTCAGCTGTGAAAATTTTTAATTCAATTGTTCTGTCTGTTAAAATTAAAAATTGTATTGATATGCAATGAAGTTTTATGTATAACTTTACAAGTAGCTGTAGCACCGCACTTATGATTGCTCGACACCGCAGCAGCATATACTATATGTTATTTTGACGGACTGGCTTCCTTTAGAACAAAATTTCTGAATACTCATGAAATCTGTTCTGTCCAATCTTTATTGACTGAAGTGATTATATAATACTGTTGTTTTTAAATAGATTCTAAAGCAGATCTACAGATTCTCTGCTATCTAAGGTGCAGGAATGTTTATAAATATGTACTAGCAATACTACTTGTTTCACAGAAGGCCATCTATGTTGAATCTTTCTTCATGCATGATAAAACTTCTTCCCACTAAGTGAAAAGTTCTGTCAGCTGATTTTTTATATTTTAGCTTTAGAATACCAGAATGTGTTATTGCCAGTACACGGTAAGCTGGATTCAGTACTAGTGAGTGTACACTGTAGAATATGGGCCTGTCAGATGAGTCCTGGTCTCGAAAAAATCAACAAGCCTAGCTCCAAAAAGATCATCAATTCTGCACTGATGCAGTGAGTTAATATTTTTACCCTTTTACAGTTGACTAAATTCAAGAGTTGCTAAAAAGAGAGCTGCATTCATTGCTTTTTTTACTCACAAGCTATGAAAGATGAAAGCATGAAGTTATTTGAGCTTGAAATGCTCTACTAGCCTCTGGAGTGAATCATTATTAACCAGAACGCTGCCGGCATTTATTAATGCTGGCAGTGTTCAGCAATGCTGACGTTCTGTAACTTAAACAAAAACTGGTTTCAGTTGGACCTATTTGTTTGTGTTGGCTAGATTAAATGTTAATACTAAATCACTGTTTAAGTTATACGAGGTTAGCTGCTGCGCTACTGTTCGGAGTTTAATTTTACTCAATTTTGAATCTGCAACTGCTGGTGAAAAGTTTAAAGATATCTGTCATATTACAAGAAACGATAACTCCTGTAACTATCGATGAATAATTTTGAAATTTCGCGCTTTATTGTTTTGACCATTTTGCATGTTGTAAATTCAATTAAAATTTTAAAGTTTTGTGTAAAAGAGCAGCTCGGTTGTGATTGTAGTACATTCTTTAAAGGAATGTGCTTTATCAGTGAATCTTTTCAACTTTTTTCAAGGTATTCAGTGTTCTTTTGAGCTGAGGCCTAGTAGTACTGAGCTTGGCCAATGAACGACAGGTTTGTCATGATTTCTAAAAAGTCAAATGACAATAAAGGCATCTGGCTCTAAATTACTCATAGATCAAATATAAAATTAAGACTAGTTTTTATGGCAATTTGGATGCAAGTAAAAAGCCATCTAGACAAAAGATAATTCTGGAATTTTTTAATTCTAAATTCTAGGTAAAAATCAGACAATCTAGTAACCTCCAAAATTACCTATGCATTTTTGTAGATTTCTGAATTGCAGTATGGAATTTTTGATTTAAATGGCTGTCAGGCCGCAATGCTGCCAGTGATTTTCCAAAGAGTACTGGAACAGGTTGAATACTTAGGTCAATAGTCATCACATCTATTCATCTCTAAGTAATCAATCACCAGTATCTTGTCCTCCATTCTTTAGCTTTCCTGCTAAATATGTCTTTTGAAGATTTAACGTTTTTTTTTATGAATATTGTGTTTTCACAAGCGATGACCCGATTGAAACAACACAAACTACCACTTACAATGATGGTACATATTAACACTTTTTAATTCATGAATACTGCTAGTACTAGTAGAACTTTGTTCAATCTACTAACCTAAAATTTGTCATCATTGGTTGAAGGCTCGATCATTTCATGAAAAAAAAACTTGAAACGGTAAACCTCTATGCCATAGTATGATCATTCAACATCTTTACACAAAATCAGCTCATCGAACTCGTAGATCAATGTAGTATATACAAGTACAGTACATGGGAAGGCTT
The DNA here is from genome assembly GCF_963576615.1 of Watersipora subatra. Taxonomy (NCBI): domain Eukaryota; kingdom Metazoa; phylum Bryozoa; class Gymnolaemata; order Cheilostomatida; family Watersiporidae; genus Watersipora; species Watersipora subatra. The sequence goes on along the minus strand of NC_088715.1, from coordinate 45,716,336 downwards.
GGTGAGTCAGGTTTGACAGCTGTGAATGACATGTAAATAGTTTAGGTTGGTTCGCTGATTTTTTCTTTTGGGATGAGCACCATTCTATGACTACTTCTAATGTAATTGATGTCTTATTAAGTTATGAGGATATAATTTTGCTTATATTATTTTAGAAATGTGTAAGAGGTAGTTTAGTAATGTTATATGAGAATTACAAACAATCTGTGATAGAATGTGACTGTAATTTAAATGTTATAAATATGGCATCTACGCTGGTACCAATGCTTTAGGTTGTTTGATCTAACCATGTGTGCAGATGACCTTTCCTCTGACTATCAAAGAGAGGTGGCTGCTCAGTCTTTGAGGAATGCTTTAGGAAGAGAGGACAACTCTATTGAAAGAATATCTCAATCTGACCTGAAACAAGTATGAAAGTTGGCAAAATGTGCTGTATTTGTTGTCATGCATGGCTTTGTTTAATGTCAAAAGAAAAAAATAAAGATAAACTTAAAATAGTTTGTTAAGATGAATTTCATTGTTATAACAATGCGAAGTCTCCTTCTACATAGTATGCTCCGGGTTCTTTTGTTGTCAATCTTATTTATGTTTGAATAGAGTGCAGCGCTAGATTAAACTGTTCAACAGGTAATTAAATCTGCTCATTTCCTGTTTATTGATCAGCAACTATTTCTGGAATGAGTCTTTCCATTTGATTATAAACCTTGCCAATCACCAGGCATTTGTTAGTTTGTAGAGGTTGCCAAGGCACTGGATATGTCTTTTCCTGAAGAGGTCAAGTCATATTTGTCAAAGTTTTACTTGGCAAGTAGACAAGTGAGAGCGGACATCAATCCAATGCCTACAGCGTCACTGAGAACATTGTGAGTATGTTGGAGACTGACTTTTATGGTATCCTTTGATAGATTTATTGTGATACAGTGAGCTCTAACAAAGTTATTATGATACAGTGAGCTCTAATAGAGTTATTGTGATACAGTGAGCTCTAATAGAGTTATTGTGGTACAGTGAGCTCTACTAGAGTTATTATGATACAGTGAGCTCTAATAGAGTTATTGTGATACAGTGAGCTCTAATAGAGTTATTATGATACAGTGAGCTCTAATAGAGTTATTGAGATACAGTGAGCTCTAATAGAGTTATTATGATGCAGTGAGCTCTAATAGAGTTATTGTGGTACAGTGAGCTCCAATAGAGTTATTGTGATACAGTGAGCTTTAATCGAGTTATTGTGATACAGTGAGCTCTAATAGAGTTATTATGGTACAGTGAGCTCTAATAGAGTTATTATGATACAGTGGGCTCTAATAGAGTTATTATGGTACAGTGAGCTCTAATAGAGTTATTGTGATACAGTGAGCTCTAATAGAGTTATTGTGGTACTGTGAGCTCCAATAGAGTTATTGTGGTACAGTGAGCTCTAATAGAGTTATTGTGGTACACTGAGCTCTAATAGAGTTATTGTGGTACTGTGAGCTCCAATAGAGTTATTGTGGTACAGTGAGCTCTAATAGAGTTATTATGGTACAGTGAGCTCTAATAGAGATATTATGATACAGTGAACTCTAATAGAGTTATTATGATACAGTGAGCTCTAATATAGAGTTATTGTGATACAGTGAGCTCTAATAGAGTTATTATGATACAGTGAGCTCTAATAGAGTTATTGTGATACAGTGAGCTCTAATAGAGGTATTGTGGTACAGTGAGCTCTAATAGAGTTATTATGATACAGTGAGCTCTAATAGAGTTATTATGGTACAGTGAGCTCTAATAGAGATATTATGATACAGTGAACTCTAATAGAGTTATTATGATACAGTGAGCTCTAATATAGAGTTATTGTGGTACAGTGAGCTCCAATAGAGTTATTGTGATACAGTGAGCTCTAATAGAGTTATTATGATACAGTGAGCTCTAATAGAGTTATTATGATACAGTGGGCTCTAATAGAGTTATTATGATACAGTGAGCTCTAATAGAGTTATTATGATACAGTGAGCTCTAATAGAGTTATTATGATACAGTGAGCTCTCATAGAGTTTCTATGATACAGTGAGCTCTCATAGAGTTTCTATGATACAGTGAGCTCTAATAGAGTTATTATGATACAGTGAGCTCTAATAGAGATATTGTGGTACAGTGAGCTTTACTAGAGTTATTATGGTACAGTGAGCTCTAATAGAGTTATTATGATACAGTGAGCTCTAATAGAGTTATTATGATACAGTGAGCTCTAATAGAGTTATTATGATACAGTGAGCTCTAATAGAGTTATTATGGTACAGTGAGCTCTAATAGAGTTATTATGATACAGTGAGCTCTAATAGAGTTATTATGATACAGTGAGCTCTAATAGAGTTATGATACAGTGAGCTCTAATAGAGTTATTATGATACAGTGAGCTCTAATAGAGATATTGTGGTACAGAGAGCTCTAATAGAGTTATTGTGATACAGTGAGCTCTAATAGAGATATTGTGGTACAGCGAGTTCAATCAAGCCCAGGATCTCTTCAAGGTTTAATCAGATAGCAGCAAATGGTTTTTAAGAGGCTGGTTGTCAGAAACCAGATAAAATTTTGAAACCAGGTTTTTAGCGGCCAGGCAGAAGACACACAGCATATGTGAGTAAAATTTGGACATAGTTGGCAAAACATGTGAACATGCATAGCGTTTACTCTTATTAATAGACAAACACACACAATGAATAAATTTGATTTATTGGTACAGATAATGAAATAAAAGTATCCATTGAAAACTCTGTTACATTGGCCAAGTTCATATATATGCAGAACATGAGAGAAAAAAGATTCTTTTCCAAATATGTCTGTTATGTTCAGAGAAAGAACTTGTCGGTCAATTGGCAGACGTGTTCATTAAAGTATCATACGAGCATAATGTGGTATCATATTTGCATACTATAGTATTATATGCGTATACTATAGTTTGATATGTACACACTAAAGTTGCATATAAGCATACTATAGTATCATGTGTGCATACTTTAGATTTATAGGTACATACTATAGTATCATATCTACATACTATAGTATTATATCTACATACTAGAGTATTATATCTACATACTATGTAGACAGTGTAGTAGACAGTGTCATGCTTCTAACATTGCTACAATCTTCTCACTCTTCTTTAAGTTGGTTAAATCATGGCAGATATTTCATTTGAGCCATGTATATGTGATACCTATTGTAATATTTGAAATCCTTCATATACGGTATTACTTCAGATTTTTTATAACTATAACATTTACATGGTTCCAGCTTCCCTTATACTCTTCAGTAGCCAAGCTTTTACACTATTGGTGATTATATTTCGATATGTACATGTATTATATTGTAATATGTACATGTATTATATTGTAATATGTACATGTATTATATTGTAATATGTACATGTATTATATTGTAATATGTACATGTATTATATTGTAATATGTACATGTATTATATTGTAATATGTACATGTATTACATTGTAGTATGTACATGTATTATATTGTAATATGTACATGTATTATATTGTAATATGTACATGTATTATATTGCAATATGTACTTGTATTATATTGTAATATGTACATGTATTATATTGTAATATGTACATGTATTATATTGTAATATGTACATGTATTATATTGTAATATGTACATGTATTATATTGTAATATGTACATGTATTATATTGTAATATGTACATGTATTATATTGTAATATGTACATGTATTATATTGTAATATGTACATGTATTATATTGTAATATGTACATGTATTATATTGTAATATGTACATGTATTATATTGTAATATGTACATGTATTTTGCCAGGTTTAAATATACTGAGATCATGTAAGAATCTTGTGTAATTAAGCTTCAGTTTTTACTTCACCTGAAAGGTGCATGAATAGGAAATATACATATAGCAATATAAACACTTTCAGTAGCAGAATAAACGATAGAAATAAATTGTGCAATTTTAACTTACGTTTGATGTAATTCAAATTTACTTAATTCGTTCAATGTGGAATTTTTTTCACATTTTATTCTTAATTTCTACTGTATTTTGTACTTTTACTTGGATAGCTGCAATTCTTCCAGCAATGTCACTTGTTGAAGCTTATCGAAAACATTTGTGAATAATGTGTCATGTGCCAAAAGGCCCAAGTTTGTTTGAAAATTTGTTGTAGGCTCACTATTGCTGAGTCACACGCTCGCCTCTCTCTTCGATCAGAAGTTCTCCTGGAAGATGCGCTTGCTGCCATATTGTTATATGAAGAATATCTCACTTTCCTCACCAACTTCTCTGTAGTTTCTGTTAACCATGAGCCTCACTGGAAGGCAGCAGTTGTGGAGTACTACCTAACTGAGCAGGTGAGAGCTTGACTGTAAGACTCAACGTAAATAATTAATATTCTATATTTAATTCATTATTTAGATAAAAAACGCTAAACTGTTTTTAAATTTTGTAAGGATAATCATAAACTCAGTCTTGTCTTTTTAATTCGTATTTCACAAAATTTGTGACACAAGTTGTCTAGACACCACGAGTTTCACTGCTGTAGTTTATCATAAGAAGTTGTCTCCTTTTTGAGACTGCATTATGCGAAGCTGAGTGAATCATAGCCCATACGCTTGAGGTTAAAGCTAAGAGAACTTTGCTGTTCAAAACTGCAGGAGATGATTTCATATTGTTATGAAACCTCAAGATAAAATCTATTTGTTTCGTTGCCAAAATATTGAACAAAAAGTTTCTTCACCAGCTCTTTATGAATTACTGAATTACAAAGCTCAGAAATATCAATTCAATAATTCATCGAAAAATTCCACATTCAAACATTACGTGTACCTGTTTACTAAAACATTTTATGTTATTAAAATCATTTCCTTCGACATTAAAGGGAAAGTTTTTACTTATCCTAACAAACGTTCACATATGTATATTTATATACTTGTATATGTATAAAATGTATATGTTTGGTTAGTAAGGCTAATAAAATTAATATTTTTCCTCGGTGATTACTGTGACTTGCTGCTGATCTCACAAGCTTATATCTGCAGTGGATCAGTACTTCTACCTATGCATGAAGTGTTGTTACTGTTTAATTCTGTTGTTATCTTGTATCTTATTATCTTGTAGCTGCTATTAATTCTGATGCATTGCTCTGGAAGCTTCTAATATGGTAATATTTGTCTTATGAAATATGCTTATTATAGCTGATTTGCGTCCCTTATGATAGACTTATAAAGGAAGATGTTGTGTCTTTGTAGAATGATGATGGAATGAGACTTTTCAGAAGAAGCGTAGATGAGTTCTGCAAGCTGCATTGCCCTAGTTCTATCGAAGAATAGACATTTGTTCTATTAAGAGATGGACCCTGGCTCTATTACAGGTTTATTACAGAAGAGTCGTGGCTATGTTGAGCTTTAGGCGCAGCTTATAATTAAGTATAAGCCGATATCTGATTGAGGTCTAATTCCTTCTAGCGACTCTAAACAATTACATAGCAGCTCTATAAATCCAACTGAAGAATGTTCAGCGGTTTTATTTTGCTTTTTTAGTAATGACTATTTATATTACTAGCTGTTCAGCGTTTTTCATTAATCTTGCAACAATTTTTTTTACAATTGCTGGGTTTTAATTGGGTGAAGTGTTACGCTATCAGCAGGTCAGTTGAATTTATTTAAATTCCAGCATTTATTCCAACTGGTGTTATTAGCAGAATATTCATTACAGCAAGGCTGAGATGTTGTCCTTTAATTTGTGTCTGAGTGAGATTGTTTGATAGACACCATACCAAATAGTCATCGGACTTGGTAGAAATCTGTTGTTTTTAATTAATGTAACAAATCTCAAAACATAGACAACATAGTTTTAACTGTTGAAAGGAATTATAGGCAGTGAGTGAAACCTATCTGATATTGAATTTGTTTGCATTTCGCTTATTATAATTTGCTAATGTGGAAACTCCACTATAGCTGGCAAGATTGTTCCAAACTTTTTATCCACTGATCAGCTCAGCAGAGATTTTAACATTTATCAAACTATAAGATGAGTGAGGAATCCGTCAAACTCAGAGCTCAATATGAAAGAGTATTATATGAGATATGAAACTGGCCATCACAAAATGAGGAGAGTTGTGCATATTTATGATTTGTATCTTTTAGCATGAACGGAAAGTATGATTTTTCGTCACTTTGTGGTTGTTATAATGTTCGAGCTCATTGTGTCAAAATTAGTGCTCCGAAAACTAGTAAAACTTTAGCTAAAGTACAAGGAATGTAAAATGTATTAAGTGTATTAAGTATTATTATTAGGAACATCTGCTAACCAATGTTTTGGTATTCAGCATACTCAGGGAAGGATCAAACTCACAGCTTTTGCTATCTGATACTGTTTATGAGTACAGAGCATTGAATACAGGCATCTCATGAAGGTTCCTTCTTTGAGATACACATTTTCTCATCTGATATCATATTTTCTCGTATTTAAAGAAAATCTTTTGCTTGTTTTTGTCAACATAGGTACCATTTGTGTGTTTGTAAAATTTTCAACCGTAAAATGAATTAAAAATACATTATCATATTTTGGTATGCAAAATTAGGCTATTAATAGCTGATTAGTCCATTTTAGTTCATAAATGAACATCAAATAAGAGTGGCTTTAGGTGGAAGGAAACAAAAGAGAATATACATTTAATCCAATAAGTTTTCTTGTTCAGTCAATCGCACCTTTCTCTTCACTCTCCACCCGCCTTTCTACTTTCCACCTTTCTACACGCTTTAAATTCCCAACTTTATCCACCTTTCTATCTTTTTCTCTCCTCACTTGTTATGCTATTCATGAGTATTGAATGGCTGTGCAGTCAAATTTTTTTGGTTCAATCCTTTTGGGAAATAGGATCACTTTAAGCTGCCACCTTTAATCATATTGTAAGTAGAGGCTGTGTGTAAATTTAACATGAAAAACTCATGACTAATTGTGTCTTCTAACAGCTTTGGTCTTCTCACTTGCACTCCAGTGAGAGGCAGAACCTAGATTATCAGGAAAAGACTACTGATCGTATATTGATTGACTCATTGGCTATTTGGTAGGTTTTGTTGTTAGTGCGATGAGATAGTCGCTTAACCTCAGCAATGCTAGAGTACGACTCATAAGGCAGAGTTGTTGGTGTGGTTGCTGACAGCTTGATCAAGCCATTAAATTTTGCTCTAAAACTTCAGAAGAGAACAACTCCCTGGAGATTAAAGAAGTGTTAGATTAGATCAACTTATAACATTGATAAAGAGACTAAAGTGGTTGGAGGAGCTGGTTCATTTGTCTGTTACACATTTCATGCATCCATATTATGAGGCTGGGATAAAAAACAAAATTGATATTCTAGAGTCAACATTATCATGAATCCCGACTGAATAATAAAAACTATAAAAATACAGCTATGATAGTTGATTATGTTTGGTCAGTATATTGTGACGTGGTGCAAAAAGTTAAACTTGGCTATTAGGAGCGATTTGTGATGTTCTAAAGTGAGTCAGAGTTGTTTGTGTAATCTTTGTATTGTTGTGTTCAGTTAACCTGCTCGAATGTGAAAAAAGTTGATGAGCAGCTTGGCATTACCAGTTTAGAACAAGAGTTTCACGGTAGCCGCTAATTTGTCTGACATTTAGGTGTATCATGCTTGTCAACTTTTTGTTAAATGTTATGGTGCACTTTATTGGTACGTGTTTATGCGGTTATGGCTATGGAAGAATGAGGCAATAAGTGTAGCGATTTGTTATTAGGACAGTTGCAAATGCAATATTTGAGCTCTCTACTAAGTAGCGTAAGATGCAAATTAAAAAATAATTTTCTATTTTGCTAGATATCATAAGAGCTCTTTAGGTTATGCCTTGGTATTGGTCGTGAAACCTGTAAAGGTAAGTATTGGGGGTCCTACCACACAAAGTTGTCATCAGAATAGTCACTTTTAAAATCACTGTCATCACTTTTAAAATCACTGTCGTCACTTTTAAAATCACTGTCGTCACTTTTAAAAGCACTCACCTTTTTCAAGTTGGTAACCAAAACAACCTCTTTCTTCACATTCGTTATTTTAATACAAATATCCATTCTGGTGGCACTGGGTTGCGTTAAAAACCTGAAACTTGCTCAGTTTGAACTTCTGCTAACCAAAAGCATGGCTCAACCAGCGACCTTCACAAACTTATTAGTAATGTTTGGGAGCGTTGCTGATTAGTCTGCGAAAAGTGACAGCCGTCTCAAGCTTTTAGGGCTACATTTATTGTACTGAAAATAGACCGAGATTGTCTTTAATAATCACTGTCAGTCACAGACTTGGAAACGGATTTGCTGTCAATGCCGTGGCATTTCATTGCTGTTTACTTTAATTATTTGGCAGTCTTTAAATGCTGGGCCAGATGCTTCAAACCAGAACCAGTGAAGTTTCAGTTGAATGCGTTGATTTATGGACAGATAATAAGTTAGTAAAGGTACGGCTACACGTAACAAATTTTTCGTTGGTTCTAACCGAAATCACGAAATGATTGAAACACACAGAGTTATTCTGCGCTGCTAGAATCGTGCTAGCGAGCACGATTCCAGTAGCTTTTGCAATTAGTATAGTCCAAGAGACGTATAATGACACACAATCAAAGTATTAGTGCAATTCAGCATAGTACACACGATGCAACTGCTTAGATTTCGTTATTGTATGTATTTATTGTTTGGACGCTATAGCTACAAATTGTTTATTTTTTATATTATATTGTCATAGAGGATCTATTCTTCAGATCTGAACCCTTGTATATAGTACATATCAATCAATTTATCTTTGTATAAGTTATCCTGCATTACTTATTTGAAGTCATTCTCTCATGTAAATTTTCTTTTAACTTTACACAAATAATCTCAAACTAAATATGAATTGTTCACTACTATCTTGCATTCAGGATACTTTTACAGTTTCCGTTTTATTGGATAATATGCCTGCAAATCGAGGCTTTTTTTATTTTGTTATCAGCAAAATAAAAGATTACTAACTAACTATATTGCCTTTTTAGCAGCAAAAGATTTGTCGTAGAAAATGTTGCCATCTTTAGCGCAATCAAGTCAGTTGCATCGTATTTACTATGGTAAATTTCCGTAATATTTTTTTGCGTTTCGCATTATGTTCTTGGACTACATAAATTTCAAAATTTGCTAGAGTCGGGCTCGCTTACCAACAATTGCGCAACTTAAACAGTTACATCGTGTGTTCTATGTTGAATTGCTTTTGTACTTTTATTGTGTGTCGCGATACATGTCTTGGACTATACTAATTGCTAAAGCTGCTAGAATCGTGCTCGCTAATAATATTTGGTAATCTGTTAAAAGCGTTTCGTCGACGAACTCGGTGGACATGCACAGCTCAAATAATTCTGTGAATTTCGACCGATTAATTATGCGTTTTTCGCGATTTCGCCCTGAACTCAGAACCAACGAAAAATTCGTTACGTGTAGCCATACCTTTAGTAATCCTACATACACAATCATCGTCACCTACATTGATAAATGGTCGTCTCGTCTGTCACTTTTTAAATATCCCTGTCGTCGGGTCGTCAGAACCGTCACAAAACATGGGAGGACCCCCAATAGTTATCAAATAAGGACGTATGCACTAATCCTTCATATATAATTCATGTGCTGCTATCAGCGCTATTTGAACGACACGGGAATTGCTATATCGATGAGCCACAAAGAAATGCAATAAAATATTTTAGGCACACGCTGAATGTATTTGTTATAAGAAGTCGTTCAGCTATTGTAAGCCTAAAGCCTAAACTGTAACACAAAAAGTTTGTAAAAGGTTTAGGTGCTGATTTTTAAGGATTTACGTACTGCATGTCCGAGTTTTATATGTATATTGTAGTTTATTTGTGTAACAAGTGATCTAAACATTACAGTAGTGAGACCCTAATTAGTAAGGATGATGAAATACCAGATTGACCAATTAGCATTAGGGGGATTAATATTTTCCCCAGACTTCACAAGCCAATGACACAGGCATGGTTATGATGAAACATCAGTAATCTAAGACCATAGAAATAAACCTTATCTCTCTGTCTATGACATCTCCTTTCCTTGCAACTAATAAACAAACTGAATCAAAAAGTATTAGTTTTTAACATAACAAAAAACGAAACGTAAGTGTACACCCTCGGTGTATTGGTTGTAAAATAGTAGTTAACCAAGATTATGAAAATTCTCATCTGTGGCCTCCCTACGTAGCATAATCGGACATCCACAATGGTTTGCGTGTAACCCTCCCCAATTTACGAATGCCAGTCACCGGATCAAGGTTAGGAGTCGGCAACCCACCACTGACCTCCATGTTCATCGACTGTCCCTAACTAACTCTGGTGTTTTCTCCTTAGGCTCACTACTGGGTGGAGCATCTACTATAGGAATGGATACACTTGGCACATGCTGGGTCAATGGAACTGATTCAAATTGTTTTACACTAGACTTTCTCATGTTTTTTCGGTTTTTACGAAATATTAAACCCTCGTTTGTTTTTACGATGTAAGATCGGTCACTACAAAGTTCCACTACCTTACCTGCTTTCCGCGGACCTTTTGCTGTCTTAAAGTGGATACTTTGCCCTGCATCTAGCATACTTTTTTCTGGGCCACTATGACTGTCGTGAAAGTATTTGGTATTTATCTGTCTCTGAGTCAGGTTCTCCCTGACTAACTCTAGGTTATACTCTTTCACCCGGTACTTCTTCTGTTATACAGGCACCTTATCCCTGAGGGTGCGACCCTGTAGCAAGATAGCTGGACTAGGCACATGTTCATTTACCGGAGTATTTCGAATTGCAGTTAACCCAGTTCGCCAGTCCTGCCTACAACGTTTCATCATTGCCTTGACCGTCCCAATGGTTCGCTCAACTTGCCCATTGGCAGAAGGATGCAATGGGGAACTAGTGGTATGCTCAATTTTACTATTTCTACAGAACTGCTGAAACTCATAGCTAACCAACAGCTGAGGACCATTGTCCGAAACTATCTTCTCTGGGGTCCCGAAATCACTGAAAACTTCACTCAGCAAATCAATCACGACACAGCTAGAAGTCCCGTTCAGCATCTCTTTAACCACTGGCCACTTTGTTAGATAATCCACTATCATAAGAAAGTTTCTTCCTTGGCAAGAAAAGAGATCTATAGCTACCATTTGATATGGATAATCTGGCACAGATACGGAGATCAAAGGCTCCCGTCTCTCATTGCTTTCCTTCTCTCGACATGACTCACAAGCTAAGCCCATCTCTTCAATCCTTCTCTTTATTCCGGGCCAGAAAACCGTTTGACACGCACGTTGCAGTGTTTTGGTCACCCCCTGGTGAGCCTGGTGCAATGCGCCTAACACTTCCACTCTCAATGCAGCAAGAATGACCAATCTGTCACCATAAAACACCACACCATCAACCAGAGATAACTTATTCCGGAAATTCCAGTATGCCATGGCCCGGCTTGCACACATCTTCCTACAGTTTGGCCAGCCATCTACTATATACCTGCTAACAACTGCCAGTTCCTCATCTTGCTCTGTAGCCTTGACATACTTTTCCATTGTTTGCTCCGATGTGATGACCAGCGAACACACATACAAAAGAGGATCCTTGCCCAGGTCTTCAAAACAATCGGACTTGGGGAGACAAGACTGAGAGAGCGTGTCTGCCAACACAAGTTCTTTACCAGGCCTGTATTGTAAATTGATCTCAATCGGATACCTCTAATCTCATCGCTGCCAACCTAAGCGTCAATTCACTGATGTCCTTACGAAATAAACCAAGAAGCGGTTATTGATCCGTCTCGACAGTTACTTTACCCCTACCCCAACAATAGTATTTGAACCTTTTACAGGCAAACATCAACGCTAGAAACTCCTTCTCAATCTGTGAGTACCGCTGCTGACACTCGGTGAGACTCTTTGCTGCAAACTCAACAGAGCGTCCGTCTTGCGTCAGAACAGCCCCGATACTGTGGGACGAACTATCAGCAGATAGCACAACAGGCCTGCTTTCCTCAAAGTATGCTAAAACTGGAGCCTGTTGGATCAACTGCTTGATTTTAGCAAACGCTTCAGCCTGGGGTTCTTCCCAGAAAAATTCCGAACCTTTCCGGCAAACTTGCCTCAGCGAATGGGTGTGCTCCGAAATCTGTGGTACAAACTTTGCGAGGTAGTTTATGAAACCAAGAAATCGTTCAACAGCCTTTTTATCTTCCGGCGTGACCATTTGTATGACAGCTTCTACCTTAGACTTGGATATGTGGAGACCCTCTGCAGACAACTCATGGCCTAAAAATGTGATATGCTGAACGCCCACAACACATTTGTCTTTGTTGAGTGTAATACCTGCCTGTGCACAACGCTCTAAAACTAACTTGAGTAAGGAGTCATGCTTCTCGAGAGTGGGTGCGGGAATGAGTACGTCATCAATATATATCTCTACACCACGATGTTACCCAGAATTTCACCCATTCGCTGGTGAAAAACTTCTGGAGCATTACATATGCCCATTGGCATTCGGAGGTATCGATACTTACCGAAAGGCGTTAGAAAACATGTCAGGCGGGACGATTCATGGTCTAAACACACCTGATGAAAACCCTAATTTGCATCTAAACTGGTAAAATACTTAGACTGTGAAACTCTGGCAATAATCTCAGTGGTAGAGTCTAACATACAATGACTCCTGACTAACTGGGTATTCGAATATTGTGGGTCGAGACAAATACGAATATCTCTGGAAGGCTTGTTAACTATCACAATGGGATTTAACCATTGGCTCGATTCCGTGTCTCTTGCTATGACCCTTTGAGTTTCTAACTTTGTCAGCTCTTTTTTGAGCTTATCTCTAACACCACGGAGAACCTTACGAGGAGCTGCTGCTCTGGCTACTGCTGAAATTTTCAGCTCTAGATTGACTTCCTGTTTGAGTTTTCCTAACCCTTGAAAGACCTTAGAAAGTTCAGCTACTACCTCTAGGCTAGACTTACTATTTGGCATCTTGACCTCACTGATTTCTGATATTAGCCCTCGCTCTCGTATAGCAGGCATTCCGATTAGGGTCACCATATCACTTTCACCATCATTTATATAAAACATGGTGGACACTTTCCTGCCATCATGGAGCACAATGGTGAGGCGTCTCCTCCCAATAACATTCATCCGATGACCCACAAACCCAGACAGTGAAGCCTGTGATTTCCTAACCTTATCGAAACCTAGTGACAAGAACACCCTCTTTGTCATCACGCTAACTTCCGCCCCCGTATCTACTTTTGCTTGCAGGGAATGACCACAGATACTAATGTCAATAATCCACTTATTCAAATTAGACACTTTACTATGCCCTATACTATCTACATTGTTCTCTATATTGGCTACTGAGAAAATTTGATCATCTTCCTCATATTCCTGCGCAACCTGTGAAACAGCATGTATGATTGAAGGACATTTTCTTGCAAAATGCCCGACCCATTGGCATTTTCTACATGATTTGCCATATGCCCAACAACGGCCCTTTGCGTGAGAACCACCACAAAACTTACACTCCCTAATAAAGTTATTACTAGGGTTTGACTTAGCTGCGAAATTTGAGGATGTAACAGAACTTTGATTTCCAGCACTGTATCTCGGTCTCCGACCATCTTTGTTTATAGCGGCAACAGCTACGTGGTTGCTGCTGCTAGCTACCGCACCATCTATCTCAGCTTTCTGATTGTTCATGATAATTTCCTTGGCTCGAATTTTTTGTTTGATAGTATCCAAGGTTACATCAGGGTCCAGTTGTAATTCTCTTGACAAAGATTTGTCTTGCATGCTGACGAGTAACCTCATTTTGAGCATCTCGCTTCTGTGACGGTCTTCCCATTCACACTTGCTAGCCATATCATGTAAAGTACAAATAAACAGTTCGCTAGTTTCTCCTGATTGTTGTACCTGAGATCCGAATAGAACGGCATGATGCAGATGGTTGCTTCTGGGGTTGAAATAATTTCTAAAACACTCTACTGTTCTATCATATCTAGTGGCAGCCTCATCTTCTTCTGCTATATCTCCAGCAGCTGCCCTAGGTGGTCTAACTGTTATCTGAGTTTCTATTTTCTCAGCTTCCTCACCCATTATATAAATGAGCGTATTAATCTGTCTCTCTGGTGGTTGCATATCCAGTCCAGACGCACTTCTATATCTATTAAATCTTCTCAGCCATTCAGGCCATGCAGTAAAGCTATTCACAAAGTCTAAATTATCTGGAGGTTTCAGAGAATTCATTTTTCAAATTAACCGGGTACACTCTTTACTTATTACTCAATACCCTACTTGCAGCGCCATGTCCGAGTTTTATATGTATCTTGTAGTTTATTTGAGTAACAAGTGATCTAAACATTAAAGCAGTGAGACACTAATTAGTAAGGATGATGAAATACCAGATTGACCAATTAGCATTAGGGGGATTAATATTTTCCCCAGACTAGACAAGCCAATGACACAGGCATGGTTATGATGAAACATCAGTAATCTAAAACCATAGAAATAAACCTTATCTCTCTGTCTATGACACTGCATACTGATACTTTCGCAATCCACTGATGCACTTGTAAGAAAGAAAAATGTACACTTATTGACTCAGAATTAAGAAGAGTACGGCTGTGTAGGCTGTTTGTGTTTCAGCCAAAACGTTTGAGATAAAAAGATGGCACAACAAAATCTGTGAGTTTGATGAAAAGAACCACAACAAGTATTGGGGACTGGCTATGGTGGTCATACAAAAATGTGCATCAGCCGGAATCAAACCCAGATCCACTGATTGGAAGGCAAAAATGCTAACCTTTACATCACTGATGCAATTATAACACTTATATTAGGTTTCAGCAAAAATGTTTGAGGTAAAATGATGGCACAACAAGGATATCAACTAAAAGTTTAACTTTCAAATTATTGCAAGTCGGCGTAAATGATGTAACCAAGCTTCTTAAAAAGATTAATCCAGCCAAAGCAACATGGTTTGACAACATTCCATCAAAATTAGTTAACGATGCGGCCAAAGCTATTGCTACTGTAATAACTGACATTTTAAATTCAAGCTTAACAACTTCTCAAGTACCAAGTAAAATGAAAATAGCTAAAGAAAAACCCTTGTTTAAAAAAGGCTCAAATAAAATTAGCTTCAATTACAACCCATTATTTTGCTACCAGTGCTAAGTAAGATAATTAAAAAAGCTGTAAACAAACAAATGGAATACCTTGATAGTAATATACTGCTTAACGATGGTCAATATGGTTTTGGGAGAATGCACAACGCCAAGGACGCACTAATGAAGTGACTAATGATGTTTTAAAATCCTTAAACGATAGTAAGTTTGTTCTTATAATCTTTCTAGATTTTAGTAAAGCCTTTGACACCATAGATTATAAC
Organism: Watersipora subatra; assembly: GCF_963576615.1. Taxonomy (NCBI): domain Eukaryota; kingdom Metazoa; phylum Bryozoa; class Gymnolaemata; order Cheilostomatida; family Watersiporidae; genus Watersipora; species Watersipora subatra. The sequence continues at coordinate 45,700,861 of NC_088715.1, read as the reverse complement.
ATGTTGTACTCAAAACTCCACAAACTTAATTTTGACATCGCCACAATTAACTAGATCAAAAGCTATCTAACCGAGCGTAAACAACACACTATTATTGGTTACACTTTATCTTCCATACTAGATTTAACATGTAGTGTACCTCCAGGTTCCCTCCTTGGTCCAACCCCTTTTTTAATATACATAAATGATTTAATACATGTCACCAACCTTTTCACACCTCTGCTCTATGCAGATGAAACTAATCTCTTTTTTGAATCCTTTAACATTAACGAGCATACAGATCGTTTAAATAACAAACTTCTAGCTATTCAAAACTGGTACACTTCTAACAAACTCACTTTAAATGTTGATAAGACTAATTTCATGTTACTAAAAACCCCCAAAATACATTTCAACTAGCTAACACTCACCCCTTTTTTATTTTCATCAAACCAATTTGTCAGACAAATCACACTAAATTCCTAGGCATTTTCATTGATTCTAATCTCACTTAGAAAAAACACATCGAAAATTTACTAAAAAATCCGAGAGCCTTTTCAGGCTTACTCTACCGAGCATCTAAATGTTGACCCCGCAAACCTCTGCTTTTATTATACGACTCCATGGTTAATTCTAAACTTTCATTTTGCATTGAGGCATGGGGCAATGCACCTCCGACCCATCTTGCAAATATAATAACACTTCAAAAATGCATGATAAGGACCATTCGCAAAAAACCTCGCCTCACCCACACCGAACCTCTTTTCAAATCATCATTCATACTACCTATCCGTTCCGTATATATACATACTGCATTGTACTTTTAGCCCACCAATAAATTTATTGTATTTACATCCCTCGCAAAATATATCAAACCAGATTCTCAAATTCCTGTCTAAATCTCCCACAATGTTCTTTCCGTGCAGGCCATTGCAAGGTGGACTTCCAACAGCCCAATTTTTAGAACCAACCACTCAAGTCTATGAAGGCTAGAGAAAGTGGTCAATTTAAAAGAGAACTTGGGTTGAAATTTTTAACAGGCAAATTAAACCGATGACGACAAGCCCATCGCTCCAACTAGCTAAGCTAAGCTATTGTGTATCATGGGCATCATCACTCTTCCAGTTTTTTTATTTTGCTCAAATAATTTTATTGATGAAAATAAATCACAAATGAAAATCACAAAACAAAACCCGTGAGTTTGATAAAACAAACCACAGAAGGATTAAAGACTGGTGGAGGCGGTCATACAAAGATGTGCATCAGGCGGGAATCGAACCCGGATCTATTGCGTGGGAGGCAACAATGCTAACCTTTACACCGCTGATGCAATTGAAACAGTTATTTCGTTTTTCGGAAAAAACGTTAGAGTTAAAAAGATGGCGCAACGAGACCTGTGAGATTGATGAAAACAACCACAACAATTATTAAGGACGGGCTATGGAGGTCATACAAAAAATGTGCATCAGCCGGGAATCGAATCCGGATATAATTCTGGGAAGGCAACAATGCTAACCTTTACACCACTGATCATATTGTAACACTTATACCGTGTTTCAGGAAGGACATTTGAGGTAAAACGATGGCGTAACATGACCTGTTAGTTTGATAAAAAGAACCACAACAAATATTGGCGACTGGCTATAGTGGTCATACAAAAATGTGCATCAGCTGGGAATCGAACCCGGATCTATTGCTTGGAAAGCAACAATGCTAACCTTTACACCACTGATGCAATTGAAACAGTTATTTCGTGAACAGATGGGGCAACAAATCCTGTGAATTTGATGAATAGAACCAAAACAAGTATTGAAGACTGGCCATGGTGGTCATAAAAAAATGTGCATCAAGCATGAAACAAACCTGGATCTATTGGTTGGCAAGCAACAATGCTAAACTTTACACAAAAGATCCACTTATAAAACTTATATTAAGTTTCAGCGAAAATGTCTGAGGTAGCATGATGCCTCAACGAAACCTGTGAGTTTGATAAAACAAACCTAAAGAACAATTGAAGGCTTGCAAAAGCGGTCATACAAAGATGTGCATCAGCCGGGAATGGAACGTGGATCTATTGCTTGGAAAGAAACCATGGAAACTTTTACATCACTGATGCAATAGAAACAGGTATTTCGTTTTGCAGAAAAAAATGTGAGAGTTATAAAAGATGGCGTAACGAGACCCGTGAGTTTGATGAAAAGAACCACAACAATTTTTGAAGACTGGCTTTGGATGTCATACAAAAATGTGCATCAGCCGGGAATCGAATCCGGATATAATTCTAGGAACGTAACAATGCTAACTTTTACACCACTGATGCAATTGTAACAGTTATTTCGTTTTTCAGAAAAAACATTTGAGTCAAAAATATGGCGTAACGAGACCTGTGAGTTTGATGAAAAGAACCACAAAAATTTTTGAGGACTGGCTTTGGATGTCATACAAAAATGTGCATCAGCCGGGAGTCAAATCCGGATATAATTTTGGTAACAATGCTAAACTTTACACCACTGATCATATTGTAACACCTAAACCGAGTTTCAGGAAAAATGTTTGAGGTAATACGATGGCGTAACATGACCTGTTAGTTTGATAAAAAAAAACACAAAAAATATTGGGGACTGGCATGGTGGTCATACAAAAAATGTGCATCAGCCAAGAATCGAGCCCGGATGTATTGCTAGGAAGGCAACAATGCTAACCTTTACACCACTGATGCAATTGAAACAGTTAGTTCGTTTTTCAAAAAAAACGTTAGAGTTAAAAAGATGGCGTAACGAGACCTGTGAGCTTGATGAAAAGAACCACACAAATTTTTGAGGACTGGCTTTAGAGGTCATACAAAAATGTGCGTCAGCCGGGAATCGAGTCCGGATATAATTCTAGGAACGTAACAATGCTAACCTTTACACCACTGATCATATTGTAACACTTATACCGTGTTTCAGGAAAGATGTTTGAGATAAAACGATGGCGTAACATGACCTGTTAGTTTGTTAAAAAGAACCACAAAAAGTATTGGGGAGTGGCTATGGTGGTCATACAAAAATTGTGCATCAGCCGGGAATCGAACCCGGATCTATTGCTTGAAAGGCAACAATGCTAACCTTTACACCAATGATGCAATTGAAACAGTTATTTCGTTTTTCAGAAAAAACGTTAGAGTTAAAAAGATGGCGTAACGAGACCTGTGAGTTTGATAAAAAGAACCACCATAATTATTGAGGACTGGCTAGGGCGGTCAGAAAAAAGCATGCATCAGCCAGGAAACGAACTTGGATCTATTGTTTGGAAAGCAACAATGCAAAAAATTACACCACTGATGTCTTTAAAACACTTATATTATGTTTCAACGAATACGTGCGAGGCAGCATGATGCCTCAACCAAACTTGTTAGTTTGATAAAACGAACCTATATAACAATTGAAGGCTGGCAGAAGCGGTCATATAAAGATGTGCATCAGCCAGGAATTGAACATGGATTCATTGTTTGGAAAGCAACAATGCAAACAATTACACCACTGATGTCTTTAAAACACTTATATTATGTTTCAATGAATACGTGCGAGGCAGCATGATGCCTCAACCAAACTTGTTAGTTTGATAAAACGAACCTATATAACAATTGAAGGCTGGCAGAAGCGGTCATATAAAGATGTGCATCAGCCGGGAATTGAACATGGATCCATTGTTTAGAAAGCAACCATGCAAACTGTCACACCACTGATGCAATTACAACACTTTTATTATGTTTCAGAAAAATGTTTGAGGTAAATTGATGGCGCAATAAATCCTGTGAATTTGATGGAAGGAACCAAAACAAGTCTCGTTGACTGACCATGGTGGTCATACAAAGATGTGCATCAGTTGGCAATCGAACCCAGATCTATTGCTTGGGAAGCAACAATGCTAACCTTTACACCACTGATGCAATTGAAACAGTTATTTCGTTTTTCAAAAAAAAACGTTAGAGTTAAAAAGATGGCGTAACGAGACCTGTGAGCTTGATGAAAAGAACCACACGAATTTTTGAGGACTGGCTTTAGAGGTCATACAAAAATGTGCGTCAGCCGGGAATCGAGTCCGGATATAATTCTAGGAACGTAACAATGCTAACCTTTACACCACTGATCATATTGTAACACTTTTACCGTGTTTCAGGAAAGTTGTTTGAGATGAAACGATGGCGTAACATGACCTGTTAGTTTGTTAAAAAGAACCACATAAAGTATTGGGGAGTGGCTATGGTGGTCATACAAAAATTGTGCATCAGCCGGGAATCGAACCCGGATCTATTGCTTGAAAGGCAACAATGCTAACCTTTACACCAATGATGCAATTGAAACAGTTATTTCGTTTTTCAGAAAAAACGTTAGAGTTAAAAAGATGGCGTAACGAGACCCGTGAGTTTGATGAAAAGAACCACAAAAATTTGTGGGAACGGGATTTGGAGGTCATACAAAAATGTGCATTAGCCGGGAATCGAATCCGGATATAATTCTAGGAACGTAACAATGCTAACCTTTACACCACTGATCATATTGTAACACTTATACCGTGTTTAAGGAAAAGTGTTTGAGATAAAACGATGGCGTAACATGACCTGTTAGTTTGTTAAAAAGAACCCCAAAAGTATTTGGGAGTGGCTATGGTGGTCATAGAAAAAAATGTGCATCAGCCGGGAATCGAACCCGGATCTATTGCTTGGAAGGCAACAATGCTAACCTTTACACCACTGATGCAATTGTAACAGTTATTTCGTTTTTCAGAAAAAGCATTTGAGTTAAAAATATGGCGTAACGAGACCTGTGAGTTTGATAAAAAGAACCACCATAATTATTGAGGACTGGCTAGGGCGGTCAGAAAAAAGCATGCATCAGCCAGGAAACGAACTTGGATCTATTGTTTGGAAAGCAACAATGCAAACAATTACTCCACTGATGTCTTTAAAACACTTATATTATGTTTCAACGAATACGTGCGAGGCAGCATGATGCCTCAACCAAACTTGTTAGTTTGATAAAACGAACCTATATAACAATTGAAGGCTGACAGAAGCGGTCATATAAATATGTGCATCTGCCGGGAATTGAACATGGATCCATTGTTTAGAAGGCAACCATGCAAACTGTTACACCACTGATGCAATTACAACACTTTTATTATGTTCCAGAAAACATGTTTGAGGTAAATTGATGGCGCGACAAATCCTTTGATTTTGATGAAAAGAAACAAAACAAGTATCGTTGACTGACCAAGGTGGTCATTCAAATATGTGCATCAGTTGAAAATCGAACCCAGATCTATTGCTTGGGAAGCCACAATGCTAACCGTTACACCACTGATGCAATTGTAACACATAAAGTATTTCAACAAAAACCTTTGAGGTGAAATGATGGCGTGACAAACCCTGTGAGGTTGATTAAAAGAGCCACTACAAATATTGAGGTCTGGCGGTTGAGGTCATACAAAGATGTGCAACGGCCTGGAATCGAACCCGGATCTATTGCTTGGAAGGCAACAATGCTAACCTTTACACAACTGATGCAATTGTAACAGTTATTTCGTTTTTCAGAAAAAACATTTGAGTTAAAAAGATGGCGTAACGAGACCTGTGAGTTTGATAAAATGAACCACCATAATTATTGAGGACTGGCTAGGGCGGTCAGAGAAAAGCATGCATCAGCCAGGAAACGAACTTGGATCCATTGTTTGGAAAGCAACAATACTAACATTTACACCACTAATGCTTTTAAAACACTTATATTATGTTTCAACGAAAACGTGTGAGGTAGCGTGATGCCTCGACAAAACTTGTTAGTTTGATAAAACAGACTTCAATAATATTTGAAGGCTGGCAGAAGTGGTCATATAACGATGTGCATCAGCCGGGAATTGAACAAGGATCCATTGTTTAGAAGGCAACCATGCAAACTGTTACACCCCTGATGCAATTACAACAATTTTATTATGTTTCAGGTAACGCGTATGAGGTAAATAGATGGCGCAATAAATCCTGTGAATTTGATGAAAAGAAACAAAACAAGCATTGATGACTGGCCATGGTGGTCATACAAAGATGTGCATTAGCCAGGAATCGAACGCGGATCTATTGCTTGGGAGGAACCAAAGTTAACCTTTACACCTCTAATGCAATTGTAACACATACCGCATTTCAACAAAAACTTTTGAGGTGAAAAGATGGCGTAACGAAACCCGTGAGTTTGATGAAAAGAACCACAACAATTTTGGAGGACTGGCTATGGAGGTCATATAAAAATGTGCATCAGCCGGGAGTCGAATCTGGATATAGTTCTGGGAAGGTAACAATGCTAACCTTTACACCACCAATGCAATTGTAACACATACCGTATTTCAACAAAAACTTTTGAGGTGAAAAGATGGCGTTACAAAACCTGTGAGTTCGATTAAAAGAAACACACCAAACATTGAGAACTGACCATGGTGGTCATACAGAGATGTGCATCAGCCGGGAATCGAACCCGGGTCTATTGCTTGGGATGCAACAATGCTAACCTTTACACCACTGATGCAATTGAAACAGTTATTTCGTTTTTCAGAAAAAACGTTAGAGTTAAAAAGATGGCGTAATGAGACCCGTGAGTTTGATGAAAAGAACCACAACAATTTTGGAGGACTGGCTATGGAGGTCATATAAAATGTGCATCAGCCGGGAGTCGAATCCGGATATAATTCTGGGAAGGTAACAATGCTAACCTTTACACCACCAATGCAATTGTAACACATACTGTACTTCAACAAAAACTTTGGAGGTGAAAAGGTGGCGATACAAAACCTGTGAGTTCGATTAAAAGAAACACAACAAACATTGAGAACTGGCCATGGTGGTCATACAAAAATGTGCATCAGCCGGGAATTGAACCCGGATCTATTGCTTGGAAGGCAAAAATGCCAACCTTGACACCACTGATGCAATTGTAATAGTTATTTCGTTTTTCAGAAAAGACCTTTGAGTTAAAAAGATGGCGTAACGAGACCTGTGAGTTTGATAAAAAAAACCACCACAATTATTGAGGACTGGCTAGGGCGGTCAGAAAAAAGTATGCATTAGCTAGGAAACGAACTTGGATCTATTGTTTGGAAAGCTACAATACAAACAATTACACCACTGATGTCTTTAAAACACCTATCTTATGTTTCAACGAATACGTGCGAGGCAGCATGATGCCTCAACAAAACTTGTTAGTTTGATAAAACAAACCTATATAACAATTGAAGGCTGGCAGAAGAGGTCATATAAAGATGTGCATCAGCCGGGAATTGAACACGGATCCATTGTTTAGAAAGCAACCGTGTAAACTGTCACACAACTGGTTCAATTACAACACTTTTATTATGTTTCAGAAAACGCGTTTGAGGTAATTTGATGGCGCAATAAATCCTGTGAATTTGATGAAAAGAACCACAACAAATATTGAGAACTGGCTATGGAGGTCATACAAATATGTGCATCAGTTGGGAATCGAACCCATATCTATTGCTTGTGAAGCAACAATGCTAACCTTTACACCACTGATGCAATTGTAACAGTTATTTCGTTTTTCAGAAAAAACCTTTGAGTTAAAAAGATGGCGTAACGAGACCAGTGAGTTTGATAAAAAGAACCACCATAATTATTGAGGACTTGCTATGGCGGTCAGAAAAAAGCATGCATCAGCCGGGAAACAAACTTGGGTCTATTGTTTGGAAAGCAACAATGCTAACATTTACACCACTGATGCCCTTAAAACACTTATATCATGTTTCAGCGAAAACGTGTGAGGTAGCATGATGCCTCAACAAAACCTGTGAGTTTGATAAAACAAACCTCAAGAACGATTGAAGTCTGGCAGAAGCAGTCATAAAAAGATCTGCATCCGCGGGGAATTGAAGACGGATCCATTGTTTAGAAGTCAACCATGCAAACTGTTACACCACTGATGCAGTTACAACATTTTTATTATGTTTCAGAAAACGCGCTTGAGGTAATTTAATGGCGCAACAAATCCTGTGAATTTGATGAAAAGAACCACAACAAATATTGAGGACTGGCTATGGAGGTCATACAAAAATGTGCATCAGCCTGGTATCGAACCCGGATCTATTGCTTGTGAAGCAACAATGCTAACTTTCACACCACCGATGCAATTGTAACACATACCGTATTTCATCAAAATCCTTTAAGGTGGAAAGATGGCGCAACAAAACCTGTGAGTTTGATAAAAAGAACCACAACAAACATTGAGGTCATACAAAGATGTGCATTAGCCGGGAAACGAACTTGGATCTATTGTTTGGAAAGCAACAATACTAAGATTTACCCCACTGATGCCCTTAAAACACTTACCTTTTGTTTTACCAAAATTGTGTGAGGTAGCATGATGCCTCGACAAAACCTGGTAATTTGATAAAACAAACCTCAATAACAATTGAAGGCTTGCAGAAGTGGTCATATAAAGATGCGCATCAGCCGGGAATTGAACACGGATCCATTGTTTAGAAGTCAACCATGCAAACTGTTACACCACTGATGCAATTACAACATTTTTATTATGTTTCAGAAAACGCGCTTGAGGTAATTTGATGGCGCAATAAATCCTGTGAATTTGATGAAAAGAACCACAACAAATATTGAGAACTGGCTATGGAGGTCATACAAATATGTGCATCAGTTGGGAATCGAACCCATATCTATTGCTTGTGAAGCAACAATGCTAACCTTTACACCACTGATGCAATTGTAACAGTTATTTCGTTTTTCAGAAAAAACATTTGAGTTAAAAAGATGGCGTAACGAGACCTGTGAGTTTGATAAAAAGAACCACCATAATTATTGAGGACTGGCTAGGGCGGTCAGAAAAAAGCATGCATCAGCCAGGAAACGAACTTGGATCCATTGTTTGGAAAGCAACAATACTAACATTTACACCACTAATGCCCTTAAAACACTTATATTATGGTTCAACAAAAACGTGTGAGGTAGCGTTATGCCTCAACAAAACTTGTTAGTTTGATAAAACAGACTTCAATAACATTCGAAGACTGTCAGATGCAGTCATACAAAAATGTGCATCAGCCGGGAGTCGGATCTGGATATAATTCTGGGAAGGTAACAATGCGAACCTTTACACCACTAATCATATTGTAACACCTATACCGTGTTTTAGGAGAGACGTTTGAGGTGAAAAGATGGCGTAAAATGACCTGTTAGTTTGATAAAAAAAACCACAAAAAATATTGGGGACTGGCCATGGTGGTCATAAAAAGATGTGCATCAGCCAGGAATCGAACCCGGATCTATTGCTTGTCAAGCAACAATGCTAACTTTTACACCACCAATGCAATTGTAACACATACCGTATTTCAGCAAAATCCTTTGAGGTGAAAAGATGACGCAACAAAACTTGTGAGTTTGATAAAAAAAACCACCACAATTATTGAGGTCATACAAAGATGTGCATCAGCCGGGAATCGAACCCAGATCTATTGCTTGGAAGGCAACAATGCTAACCTTTACACCACTGATGCAGTTGTAACTCCTACCGTATTTCGATTAGAACCTTTGAGGTGAAAAGATGGTGTTACAAAGCCTGTGTGTTTGATTAAAAGAACCACAACAAATATTGAGGACTGGCCATGGTGTCACATAAAGATGTGCATCAGCTGCGAATCGAACCCGGATCTATTGCTTGTGAAGCAACAATGCTAACTTTTACACTACCGATGCAATTGTAATATATACCATAATTCAGCAAAATCTTTTGAGGTGATAAGATGACGCAACAAAACCTGTGAGTTTGGTAAAAAGAACCACCACAAAAATTGAGGTCATACAAAGATGTGCATCAGCCGGGAATCGAACCCAGATCTATTGCTTGGAAGGCAACAATGCTAACCTGTACACCACTGATGCAATTGAAACAGGTATTTCGTTTTTCAGAAAAAACGTTAGAGTTAAAAAGATGGCGTAACGAGACCTGTGAGTTTGATGAAAAGAACCACAACAATTTTTGAGGAATGGCTTTGGAGGTCATACAAAAATGTGCATCAGCCGGGAATTGAGTTCGGATATAATTCTAGGACTGTAACAATGCTAACCTTTACGCAACTGACCATATTGTAACACTTATACCGTGTTTCAGGAGAGACGTTTGAGGTAAAACGATGGCGTAAAATGACTTGTTAGTTTGATAAAAAAAACCACAAAAAATATTGGGGACTGGCCATGGTGGTCATAAAAAGATGTGCATCAGCCAGGAATCGAACCCGGATCAATTGCTTGGGAAGCAACAATGCTAACTTTTACACCACCAATGCAATTGTAACACATACCGTATTTCAGCAAAATCCTTTGAGGTGGAAAGATGGCGCAACAAAACCTGTGAGTTTGATAAAAAGAACCACAACAAAAATTGAGGTCATACAAAGATGTGCATGAGCTGGGAAACGAACTTGGATCTATTGTTTGGAAAGCAACAATACTAACATTTACCCCACTGATGCCCTTAAAACACTTACATTATGTTTTACCGAAAACGTGTGAGGTAGCATGATGCCTCAACAAAACTTGTTAATTTGATAAAACAAACCTCAATAACAATTGAAGGCTTGCAGAAGCGGTCATATAAAGATGCGCATCAGCCGGCAATTGAACACGGATCTATTGTTTAGACGTCAGCCATGCAAACTGTTACACCACTGATGCAAGCACAACATTTGTATTATATTTCAGAAAACGTGCTTGAGGTAATTTGATGGCGCAATAAATCCTGTGAAATTGATGAAAAGAACCACAACAAATATTGAGGACTGGCTATGGAGGTCATACAAAGATGTGCATCAGCCTGGTATCGAACCCGGATCTATTGCGCTAAACTTTACACCACTGATGCAGTTGTAACACATACTGTATTTCGACTAGAACCTTTGAGGTGAAAAGATAGCGTTACAAAGCCTGTGAGTTTGATTAAAAGAACCACAACAAATATTGAGGACTGACCATGGTGTCATATAAAGATGTGCATCAGCTGCGAATCGAACCCGGATCTATTGCTTGTCAAGCAACAATGCTAACTTTTACACTACCGATGCAATTGTAACATATACCATAACTCAGCAAAATCCTTTGAGGTGAAAAGATGACGCAACAAAACCTGTGAGTTTGGTAAAAAAAACCACCACAAAAATTGAGGTCATACAAAGATGTGCATCAGCTGGGAATCAAACCCGGATCTATTGCTTGGAAGGCAACAATGCTAACCTTTACACCACTGATGCAATTGAAACAGGTATTTCGTTTTTCAGAAAAAACATTATAGTTAAAAAGATGGCGTAACGAGACCTGTGAGTTTGATGAAAAGAACCACAAAAATTTTTGAGGAATGGCTTTGGAGGTCATACAAAAATGTGCATCAGCCGGGAATTGAGTCCCGATATAATTCTAGGACTGTAACAGTGCTAACCTTTACACAACTGACCATATTGTAATACTTATACCGTGTTTAAGGAAAGATGTTTGAGATAAAACGATGGCGTAACATAAACTGTTAGTTTGTTAAAAAGAACCACAAAAAGTAATGGGGACTGGCTATGATGGTCATACAAAAAGTGTGCATCAGCCGGGAATCGAACCCGGATCTATTGCTTGGGAAGCAACAATGCTAACTTTTACACCACTGATGCAATTGAAACAGTTATTTCGTTTTTCAGAAAAAACGTTAGAGGTACAAAGAATGCATAATGAGACCCGTGAGTTTGATGAAAAGAACCACAACAATTTTGGAGGACTGGCTATGGAGGTCATACACAAATGTGCATCAGCCGGGAGTCGAATCTGGATATAATTCTGGGAAGGTAACAATGCTAACCTTTACACCACTAATCATATTGTAACACCTATACCGTGTTTCAGGAGAGACGTTTGAGGTAAAACGATGGCGTAAAATGACCTGTTAGTTTGATGAAAAAAAACCACAAAAAAATTGGGGACTGGCCATGGTGGTCATAAAAAGATGTGCATCAGCCGGGAATCGAACCCGGATCAATTGCTTGGGAAGCAACAATGCTAACTTTTACACCACCAATGCAATTGTAACACATACCGTATTTCAGCAAAATCCTTTGAGGTAGAAAGATGGCGCAACAAAACCTGTGAGTTTGATAAAAAGAACCACAACAAAAATTGAGGTCATACAAAGATGTGCATGAGCCGGGAATCGAACCCGGATCTTTTGCTTGGAAGGCAACAATGCTAACCTTTACACCACTGATGCAGTTGTAACACCTACCGTATTTCGATTAGAACCTTTGAGGTGAAAAGATGGCGTTACAAAGCCTGTGAGTTTGATTAAAAGAACCACAACAAATATTGAGGACTGGCCATGGTGTCATATAAAGATGTGCATCAGCTGCGAATCGAACCCGGATCTATTGCTTATCAAACAACAATGCTAACTTTTACACTACCGATGCAATTGTAACATATACCATAATTCAGCAAAATCCTTTGAGGTGAAAAGATGACGCAACAAAACCTGTGAGTTTGGTAAAAAGAACCACCACAAAAATTGAGGTCATACAAAGATGTGCATCAGCCGGGAATCGAACCCAGATCTATTGCTTGGAAGGCAACAATGCTAACCTTTACACCACTGATGCAATTGAAACAGGTATTTCGTTTTTCAGAAAAAACGTTAGAGTTAAAAAGATGGCGTAACGAGACCTGTGAGTTTGATGAAAAGAACCACAAAAATTTTTGAGGAATGGCTTTGGAGGTCATACAAAAATGTGCATCAGCCGCGAATTGAGTTCGGATATAATTCTAGGACTGTAACAATGCTAACCTTTACACAACTGACCATATTGTAACACTTATACCGTGTTTAAGGAAAGATGTTTGAGATAAAACGATGGCGTAACATGACCTGTTAGTTTGTTAAAAAGAACCACAAAAAGTAATGGGGACTGGCTATGATGGTCATACAAAAAATGTGCATCAGCCGGGAATCGAACCCGGATCTATTGCTTGGGAAGCAACAATGCTAACCTTTACACCACTGATGCAATTGAAACAGTTATTTCGTTTTTCAGAAAAAACGTTAGAGGTACAAAGAATGCATAATGAGACCCGTGAGTTTGACGAAAAGAACCACAACAATTTTGGAGGACTGGTTATGGAGGTCATACACAAATGGGCATCAGCCGGGAGTCGAATCTGGATATAATTCTGGGAAGGTAACAATGCGAACCTTTACACCACTAATCATATTGTAACACCTATACCGTGTTTCAGGAGAGACGTTTGAGGTAAAACGATGGCGTAAAATGACCTGTTAGTTTGATAAAAAAAACCACAAAAAATATTGGGGACTGGACATGGTGGTCATAAAAAGATGTGCATCAGCTGGGAATCGAACCCGGATCAATTGCTTGGGAAGCAACAATGCTAACTTTTACACTACCGATGCAATTGTAACATATACCATAGTTCAGCAAAATCCTTTGAGGTGAAAAGATGACGCAACAAAACCTGTGAGTTTGGTAAAAAGAACCACCACAAAAATTGAGGTCATACAAAGATGTGCATCAGCCGGGAATCGAACCCAGATCTATTGCTTGGAAGGCAACAATGCTAACCTTTACACCACTGATGCAATTGAAACAGGTATTTCGTTTTTCAGAAAAAACGTTAGAGTTAAAAAGATGGCGTAACGAGACCTGTGAGTTTGATAAAAAAAACCACCACAATTATTGAGGACTGGCTAGGGCGGTCAGAAAAAAGTATGCATCAGCTAGGAAACGAACTTGGATCTATTGTTTGGAAAGCTACAATACAAACAATTACACCACTGATGTCTTTAAAACACCTATCTTATGTTTCAACGAATACGTGCGAGGCAGCATGATGCCTCAACAAAACTTGTTAGTTTGATAAAACAAACCTATATAACAATTGAAGGCTGGCAGAAGAGGTCATATAAAGATGTGCATCAGCCGGGAATTGAACACGGATCCATTGTTTAGAAAGCAACCATGTAAACTGTCACACAACTGGTTCAATTACAACACTTTTATTATGTTTCAGAAAACGCGTTTGAGGTAATTTGATGGCGCAATAAATCCTGTGAATTTGATGAAAAGAACCACAACAAATATTGAGGACTGGCTATGGAGGTCATACAAAGATGTGCATCAGCCTGGTATCGAACCCGGATCTATTGCGCTAACCTTTACACCACTGATGCAGTTGTAACACATACTGTATTTCGACTAGAACCTTTGAGGTGAAAAGATGGCGTTACAAAGCCTGTGAGTTTGATTAAAAGAACCACAACAAATATTGAGGACTGGCCATGGTGTCATATAAAGATGTGCATCAGCCGGGAATCGAACCCGGATCTATTGCTTGGAAGGCAACAATGCTAACCTTTACACCACTGATGCAATTGAAACAGGTATTTCGTTTTTCAAAAAAAACGTTAGAGTTAAAAAGAAGGCGTAACGAGACCTGTGAGTTTGATGAAAAGAACCACAACAATTTTGGAGGGCTGGTTATGGAGGTCATACACAAATGTGCATCAGCCTGGTATCGAACCCGGATCTATTGCGCTAACCTTTACACCACTGATGCAGTTGTAACACATACTGTATTTCGACTAGAACCTTTGAGGTGAAAAGATGGCGTTACAAAGCCTGTGAGTTTGATTAAAAGAACCACAACAAATATTGAGGACTGGCCATGGTGTCATATAAAGATGTGCATCAGCCGGGAATCGAACCCGGATCTATTGCTTGGAAGGCAACAATGCTAACCTTTACACCACTGATGCAATTGAAACAGGTATTTCGTTTTTCAGAAAAAACGTTAGAGTTAAAAAGATGGCGTAACGAGACCTGTGAGTTTGATGAAAAGAACCAAAAAAATTTTTGAGGAGTGGCGTTGGAGGTCATACAAAAATGTGCATCAGCCGGGAATTGAGTTCGGATATAATTCTAGGACTGTAACAATGCTAACCTTTACACAACTGACCATATTGTAACACTTATACCGTGTTTAAGGAAAGAAGTTTGAGATAAAACGATGGTGTAACATGACCTGTTAGTTTGTTAAAAAGAACCACAAAAAGTAATGGGGACTGGCTATGATGGTCATACAAAAAATGTGCATCAGCCGGGAATCGAACCCAGATCTATTGCTTCATAAAAAATGCTAACCTTTACACCACTGATGCAATTGAAACAGTTATTTCGTTTTTCAGAAAAAACGTTAGAGGTACAAAGAATGCATAATGAGACCCGTGAGTTTGATGAAAAGAACCACAACAATTTTGGAGGGCTGGTTATGGAGGTCATACACAAATGTGCATCAGCCGGGAGTCGAATCTGGATATAATTCTGGGAAGGTAACAATGCTAACCTTTACACCACTAATCATATTGTAACACCTATACCGTGTTTCAGGAGAGACGTTTGAGGTAAAACGATGGCGTAAAATGACCTGTTAGTTTGATAAAAAAAACCACAAAAAATATTGGGGACTGGCCATGGTGGTCATAAAAAGATGTGCATCAGCCGGGAATCGAACCCGGATCAATTCCTTGGGAAGCAACAATGCTAACTTTTACACTACCGATGCAATTGTAACAGGTATTTCGTTTTTCAGAAAAAACGTTAGAGTTAAAAAGATGGCGTAACGAGACCTGTGAGTTTGATGAAAAGAACCACAAAAATTTTTGAGGAGTGGCTTTGGAGGTCATACAAAAATGTGCATCAGCCGGGAATTGAGTTTGGATATAATTCTAGGACTGTAACAATGCTAACCTTTACACAACTGACCATATTTTAACACTTATACCGTGTTTAAGGAAAGAAGTTTGAGATAAAACGATGGTGTAACATGACCTGTTAGTTTGTTAAAAAGAACCACAAAAAGTAATGGGGACTGGCTATGATGGTCATACAAAAAATGTGCATCAGCCGGGAATCGAACCCAGATCTATTGCTTCATAAACAATGCTAACCTTTACACCACTGATGCAATTGAAACAGTTATTTCGTTTTTCAGAAAAAACGTTAGAGGTACAAAGAATGCATAATGAGACCCGTGAGTTTGATGAAAAGAACCACAACAATTTTGGAGGGCTGGTTATGGAGGTCATACACAAATGTGCATCAGCCGGGAGTCGAATCTGGATATAATTCTGGGAAGGTAACAATGCTAACCTTTACACCACTAATCATATTGTAACACCTATACCGTGTTTCAGGAGAGACGTTTGAGGTAAAACGATGGCGTAAAATGACCTGTTAGTTTGATAAAAAAAACCACAAAAAATATTGGGGACTGGCCATGGTGGTCATAAAAAGATGTGCATCAGCCGGGAATCGAACCCGGATCAATTCCTTGGGAAGAAACAATGCTAACTTTTACACCACCAATGCAATTGTAACACATACCGTATTTCAGCAAAATCCTTTGAGGTGGAAAGATGGCGCAACAAAACCTGTGAGTTTGGTAAAAAGAACCACCACAAAAATTGAGGTCATACAAAGATGTGCATCAGCCGGGAATCGAACCCAGATCTATTGCTTGGAAGGCAACAATGCTAACCTTTACACCACTGATGCAATTGAAACAGGTATTTCGTTTTTCAGAAAAAACGTTAGAGTTAAAAAGATGGCGTAACGAGACCTGTGAGTTTGATGAAAAGAACCACAAAAATTTTTGAGGAATGGCTTTGGAGGTCATACAAAAATGTGCATCAGCCAGGAATTGAGTCCGGATATAATTCTAGGACTGTAACAATGCTAACCTTTACACAACTGACCATATTGTAACACTTATACCGTGTTTCAGGAGAGACGTTTGAGGTAAAACGATGGCGTAAAATGACCTGTTAGTTTGATAAAAAAAACCACAAAAAATATTGGGGACTGGACATGGTGGTCATAAAAAGATGTGCATCAGCCGGGAATCGAACCCGGATCAATTGCTTGGGAAGCAACAATGCTAACTTTTACACCACCAATGCAATTGTAACACATACCGTATTTCAGCAAAATCCTTTGAGGTGGAAAGATGGCGCAACAAAACCTGTGAGTTTGATAAAAAGAACCACAACAAAAATTGAGGTCATACAAAGACATGCATGAGCCGGGAAACGAACTTGGATCTATTGTTTGGAAAGCAACAATACTAACATTTACCCCACTGATGCCCTTAAAACACTTACATTATGTTTTACCGAAAACGTGTGAGGTAGCATGATGCCTCAACAAAACTTGTTAATTTGATAAAACAAACCTCAATAACAATTGAAGGCTTGCAGAAGCGGTCATATAAAGATGCGCATCAGCCGGCAATTGAACACGGATCTATTGTTTAGACATCAACCATGCAAACTGTTACACCACTGATGCAAGCACAACATTTTTATTATATTTCAGAAAACGTGCTTGAGGTAATTTGATGGCGCAATAAATCCTGTGAATTTGATGAAAAGAACCACAACAAATATTGAGGACTGGCTATGGAGGTCATAGAAAGATGTGCATCAGCCTGGTATCGAACCCGGATCTATTGCGCTAAACTTTACACCACTGATGCAGTTGTAACACATACTGTATTTCGACTAGAACCTTTGAGGTGAAAAGATAGCGTTACAAAGCCTGTGAGTTTGATTAAAAGAACCACAACAAATATTGAGGACTGGCATGGTGTCATATAAAGATGTGCATCAGCTGCGAATCGAACCCAGATCTATTGCTTGGAAGGCAACAATGCTAACCTTTACACCACTGATGCAATTGAAACAGGTATTTCGTTTTTCAGAAAAAACGTTAGAGTTAAAAAGGTGGCGTAACGAGACCTGTGAGTTTGATGAAAAGAACCACAAAAAGTAATGGGGACTGGCTATGATGGTCATACAAAAAATGTGCATCAGCCGGGAATCGAACCCAGATCTATTGCTTCATAAACAATGCTAACCTTTACACCACTGATGCAATTGAAACAGTTATTTCGTTTTTCAGAAAAAACGTTAGAGGTACAAAGAATGCATAATGAGACCCGTGAGTTTGATGAAAAGAACCACAACAATTTTGGAGGGCTGGTTATGGAGGTCATACACAAATGTGCATCAGCCGGGAGTCGAATCTGGATATAATTCTGGGAAGGTAACAATGCTAACCTTTACACCACTAATCATATTGTAACACCTATACCGTGTTTCAGGAGAGACGTTTGAGGTAAACCGATGGCGTAAAATGACCTGTTAGTTTGATAAAAAAAACCACAAAAAACATTGGGGACTGGACATGGTGGTCATAAAAAGATGTGCATCAGCCGAGAATCGAACCCGGATCTATTGCTTGGGAAGCAACAATACTAACTTTTACACTACCGATGCAATTGTAACATATACCATAATTCAGCAAAATCCTTTGAGGTGAAAAGATGACGCAACAAAACCTGTGAGTTTGGTAAAAAGAACCACCACAAAAATTGAGGTCATACAAAGATGTGCATCAGCCGGGAATCAAACCCAGATCTATTGCTTGGAAGGCAACAATGCTAACCTTTACACCACTGATGCAATTGAAACAGGTATTTCGTTTTTCAGAAAAAACGTTAGAGTTAAAAAGATGGCGTAACGAGACCTGTGAGTTTGATGAAAAGAACCACAAAAATTTTTGAGGAATGGCTTTGGAGGTCATACAAAAATGTGCATCAGCCGCGAATTGAGTTCGGATATAATTCTAGGACTGTAACAATGCTAACCTTTACACAACTGACCATATTGTAACACTTATACCGTGTTTAAGGAAAGATGTTTGAGATAAAACGATGGCGTAACATGACCTGTTAGTTTGTTAAAAAGAACCACAAAAAGTAATGGGGACTGGCAATGATGGTCATACAAAAAATGTGCATCAGCCGGGAATCGAACCCGGATCTATTGCTTGGGAAGCAACAATGCTAACTTTTACACCACCAATGCAATTGTAACACATACCGTATTTCAACAAAATCCTTTGAGGTGGAAAGATGGCGCAACAAAAACCTGTGAGTTTGATAAAAAGAACCACAACAAAAATTGAGGTCATACAAAGATGTGCATGAGCCGAGAATCGAACCCGGATCTATTGCTTGGAAGGCAACAATGCTAACCTTTACACCACTGATGCAGTTGTAACACCTACCGTATTTCGATTAGAACCTTTGAGGTGAAAAGATGGCGTTACAAAGCCTGTGAGTTTGACTAAAAGAACCACAACAAATAATGAGGACTGCCATGGTGTCATATAAAGATGCGCATCAGCTGCGAATCGAACCCGGATCTATTGCTTGGGAAGCAACAATGCTAACTTTTACACTACCGATGCAATTGTAACATATACCATAATTCAGCAAAATCCTTTGAGGTGAAAAGATGGCGCAACAAAACCTGTGAGTTTGGTAAAAAGAACCACCACAAAAATTGAGATCATACAAAGATGTGCATCAGCCGGGAATCGAACCCAGATCTATTGCTTGGAAGGCAACAATGCTAACCTTTACACCACTGATGCAATTGAAACAGGTATTTCGTTTTTCAGAAAAAACGTTAGAGTTAAAAAGATGGCGTAACGAGACCTGTGAGTTTGATGAAAAGAACCACAACAATTTTTGAGGAATGGCTTTGGAGGTCATACAAAAATGTGCATCAGCCGGGAATTGAGTCCGGATATAATTCTAGGACTGTAACAATGCTAACTTTTACACAACTGACCATATTGTAACACTTATACCGTGTTTCAGGAGAGACGTTTGAGGTAAACCGATGGCGTAAAATGACCTGTTAGTTTGATAAAAAAAACCACAAAAAATATTGGGGACTGGCCATGGTGGTCATAAAAAGATGTGCATCAGCCGGGAATCGAACCCAGATCAATTGCTTGGGAAGCAACAATGCTAACTTTTACCCCACCAGTGCAATTGTAACACATACCGTATTTCAGCAAAATCCTTTGAGGTGGAAAGATGGCGCAACAAAACCTGTGAGTTTGATAAAAAGAACCACAACAAAAATTGAGGTCATACAAAGATGTGCATGAGCCGGGAAACGAACTTGGATCTATTGTTTGGAAAGCAACAATACTAACATTTACCCCACTGATGCCCTTAAAACACTTATATTATGTTTTACCGAAAACGTGTGAGGTAGCATGATGCCTCAACAAAACTTGTTAATTTGATAAAACAAACCTCAATAACAATTGAAGGCTTGCAGAAGTGGTCATATAAAGATGCGCATCAGCCGGCAATTGAACACGGATTTATTGTTTAGACGTCAACCATGCAAACTGTTACACCACTGATGCAAGCACAACATTTTTATTATATTTCAGAAAACGTGCTTGAGGTAATTTGATGGCGCAATAAATCCTGTGAATTTGATGAAAAGAACCACAACAAATATTGAGAACTGGCTATGGAGGTCATACAAATATGTGCATCAGTTGGGAATCGAACCCATATCTATTGCTTGTGAAGCAACAATGCTAACCTTTACACCACTGATGCAATTGTAACAGTTATTTCGTTTTTCAGAAAAAACCTTTGAGTTAAAAAGATGGCGTAACGAGACCAGTGAGTTTGATAAAAAGAACCACCATAATTATTGAGGACTTGCTATGGCGGTCAGAAAAAAGCATGCATCAGCCGGGAAACAAACTTGGGTCTATTGTTTGGAAAGCAACAATGCTAACATTTACCCCACTGATGCCCTTAAAACACTTATATCATGTTTCAGCGAAAACGTGTGAGGTAGCATGATGCCTCAACAAAACCTGTGAGTTTGATAAAACAAACCTCAAGAACGATTGAAGTCTGGCAGAAGCAGTCATAAAAAGATCTGCATCCGCGGGGAATTGAAGACGGATCCATTGTTTAGAAGTCAACCATGCAAACTGTTACACCACTGATGCAGTTACAACATTTTTATTATGTTTCAGAAAACGCGCTTGAGGTAATTTAATGGCGCAACAAATCCTGTGAATTTGATGAAAAGAACCACAACAAATATTGAGGACTGGCTATGGAGGTCATACAAAAATGTGCATCAGCCTGGTATCGAACCCGGATCTATTGCTTGTGAAGCAACAATGCTAACTTTCACACCACCGATGCAATTGTAACACATACCGTATTTCATCAAAATCCTTTAAGGTGGAAAGATGGCGCAACAAAACCTGTGAGTTTGATAAAAAGAACCACAACAAACATTGAGGTCATACAAAGATGTGCATTAGCCGGGAAACGAACTTGGATCTATTGTTTGGAAAGCAACAATACTAAGATTTACCCCACTGATGCCCTTAAAACACTTACCTTTTGTTTTACCAAAATTGTGTGAGGTAGCATGATGCCTCGACAAAACCTGGTAATTTGATAAAACAAACCTCAATAACAATTGAAGGCTTGCAGAAGTGGTCATATAAAGATGCGCATCAGCCGGGAATTGAACACGGATCCATTGTTTAGAAGTCAACCATGCAAACTGTTACACCACTGATGCAATTACAACATTTTTATTATGTTTCAGAAAACGCGCTTGAGGTAATTTGATGGCGCAATAAATCCTGTGAATTTGATGAAAAGAACCACAACAAATATTGAGAACTGGCTATGGAGGTCATACAAATATGTGCATCAGTTGGGAATCGAACCCATATCTATTGCTTGTGAAGCAACAATGCTAACCTTTACACCACTGATGCAATTGTAACAGTTATTTCGTTTTTCAGAAAAAACATTTGAGTTAAAAAGATGGCGTAACGAGACCTGTGAGTTTGATAAAAAGAACCACCATAATTATTGAGGACTGGCTAGGGCGGTCAGAAAAAAGCATGCATCAGCCAGGAAACGAACTTGGATCCATTGTTTGGAAAGCAACAATACTAACATTTACACCACTAATGCCCTTAAAACACTTATATTATGGTTCAACAAAAACGTGTGAGGTAGCGTTATGCCTCAACAAAACTTGTTAGTTTGATAAAACAGACTTCAATAACATTCGAAGACTGTCAGATGCAGTCATACAAAAATGTGCATCAGCCGGGAGTCGGATCTGGATATAATTCTGGGAAGGTAACAATGCGAACCTTTACACCACTAATCATATTGTAACACCTATACCGTGTTTTAGGAGAGACGTTTGAGGTGAAAAGATGGCGTAAAATGACCTGTTAGTTTGATAAAAAAAACCACAAAAAATATTGGGGACTGGCCATGGTGGTCATAAAAAGATGTGCATCAGCCAGGAATCGAACCCGGATCTATTGCTTGTCAAGCAACAATGCTAACTTTTACACCACCAATGCAATTGTAACACATACCGTATTTCAGCAAAATCCTTTGAGGTGAAAAGATGACGCAACAAAACTTGTGAGTTTGATAAAAAAAACCACCACAATTATTGAGGTCATACAAAGATGTGCATCAGCCGGGAATCGAACCCAGATCTATTGCTTGGAAGGCAACAATGCTAACCTTTACACCACTGATGCAGTTGTAACTCCTACCGTATTTCGATTAGAACCTTTGAGGTGAAAAGATGGTGTTACAAAGCCTGTGTGTTTGATTAAAAGAACCACAACAAATATTGAGGACTGGCCATGGTGTCACATAAAGATGTGCATCAGCTGCGAATCGAACCCGGATCTATTGCTTGTGAAGCAACAATGCTAACTTTTACACTACCGATGCAATTGTAATATATACCATAATTCAGCAAAATCTTTTGAGGTGATAAGATGACGCAACAAAACCTGTGAGTTTGGTAAAAAGAACCACCACAAAAATTGAGGTCATACAAAGATGTGCATCAGCCGGGAATCGAACCCAGATCTATTGCTTGGAAGGCAACAATGCTAACCTGTACACCACTGATGCAATTGAAACAGGTATTTCGTTTTTCAGAAAAAACGTTAGAGTTAAAAAGATGGCGTAACGAGACCTGTGAGTTTGATGAAAAGAACCACAACAATTTTTGAGGAATGGCTTTGGAGGTCATACAAAAATGTGCATCAGCCGGGAATTGAGTTCGGATATAATTCTAGGACTGTAACAATGCTAACCTTTACGCAACTGACCATATTGTAACACTTATACCGTGTTTCAGGAGAGACGTTTGAGGTAAAACGATGGCGTAAAATGACTTGTTAGTTTGATAAAAAAAACCACAAAAAATATTGGGGACTGGCCATGGTGGTCATAAAAAGATGTGCATCAGCCAGGAATCGAACCCGGATCAATTGCTTGGGAAGCAACAATGCTAACTTTTACACCACCAATGCAATTGTAACACATACCGTATTTCAGCAAAATCCTTTGAGGTGGAAAGATGGCGCAACAAAACCTGTGAGTTTGATAAAAAGAACCACAACAAAAATTGAGGTCATACAAAGATGTGCATGAGCTGGGAAACGAACTTGGATCTATTGTTTGGAAAGCAACAATACTAACATTTACCCCACTGATGCCCTTAAAACACTTACATTATGTTTTACCGAAAACGTGTGAGGTAGCATGATGCCTCAACAAAACTTGTTAATTTGATAAAACAAACCTCAATAACAATTGAAGGCTTGCAGAAGCGGTCATATAAAGATGCGCATCAGCCGGCAATTGAACACGGATCTATTGTTTAGACGTCAGCCATGCAAACTGTTACACCACTGATGCAAGCACAACATTTGTATTATATTTCAGAAAACGTGCTTGAGGTAATTTGATGGCGCAATAAATCCTGTGAAATTGATGAAAAGAACCACAACAAATATTGAGGACTGGCTATGGAGGTCATACAAAGATGTGCATCAGCCTGGTATCGAACCCGGATCTATTGCGCTAAACTTTACACCACTGATGCAGTTGTAACACATACTGTATTTCGACTAGAACCTTTGAGGTGAAAAGATAGCGTTACAAAGCCTGTGAGTTTGATTAAAAGAACCACAACAAATATTGAGGACTGACCATGGTGTCATATAAAGATGTGCATCAGCTGCGAATCGAACCCGGATCTATTGCTTGTCAAGCAACAATGCTAACTTTTACACTACCGATGCAATTGTAACATATACCATAACTCAGCAAAATCCTTTGAGGTGAAAAGATGACGCAACAAAACCTGTGAGTTTGGTAAAAAAAACCACCACAAAAATTGAGGTCATACAAAGATGTGCATCAGCTGGGAATCAAACCCGGATCTATTGCTTGGAAGGCAACAATGCTAACCTTTACACCACTGATGCAATTGAAACAGGTATTTCGTTTTTCAGAAAAAACATTATAGTTAAAAAGATGGCGTAACGAGACCTGTGAGTTTGATGAAAAGAACCACAAAAATTTTTGAGGAATGGCTTTGGAGGTCATACAAAAATGTGCATCAGCCGGGAATTGAGTCCCGATATAATTCTAGGACTGTAACAGTGCTAACCTTTACACAACTGACCATATTGTAATACTTATACCGTGTTTAAGGAAAGATGTTTGAGATAAAACGATGGCGTAACATAAACTGTTAGTTTGTTAAAAAGAACCACAAAAAGTAATGGGGACTGGCTATGATGGTCATACAAAAAGTGTGCATCAGCCGGGAATCGAACCCGGATCTATTGCTTGGGAAGCAACAATGCTAACTTTTACACCACTGATGCAATTGAAACAGTTATTTCGTTTTTCAGAAAAAACGTTAGAGGTACAAAGAATGCATAATGAGACCCGTGAGTTTGATGAAAAGAACCACAACAATTTTGGAGGACTGGCTATGGAGGTCATACACAAATGTGCATCAGCCGGGAGTCGAATCTGGATATAATTCTGGGAAGGTAACAATGCTAACCTTTACACCACTAATCATATTGTAACACCTATACCGTGTTTCAGGAGAGACGTTTGAGGTAAAACGATGGCGTAAAATGACCTGTTAGTTTGATGAAAAAAAACCACAAAAAAATTGGGGACTGGCCATGGTGGTCATAAAAAGATGTGCATCAGCCGGGAATCGAACCCGGATCAATTGCTTGGGAAGCAACAATGCTAACTTTTACACCACCAATGCAATTGTAACACATACCGTATTTCAGCAAAATCCTTTGAGGTAGAAAGATGGCGCAACAAAACCTGTGAGTTTGATAAAAAGAACCACAACAAAAATTGAGGTCATACAAAGATGTGCATGAGCCGGGAATCGAACCCGGATCTTTTGCTTGGAAGGCAACAATGCTAACCTTTACACCACTGATGCAGTTGTAACACCTACCGTATTTCGATTAGAACCTTTGAGGTGAAAAGATGGCGTTACAAAGCCTGTGAGTTTGATTAAAAGAACCACAACAAATATTGAGGACTGGCCATGGTGTCATATAAAGATGTGCATCAGCTGCGAATCGAACCCGGATCTATTGCTTATCAAACAACAATGCTAACTTTTACACTACCGATGCAATTGTAACATATACCATAATTCAGCAAAATCCTTTGAGGTGAAAAGATGACGCAACAAAACCTGTGAGTTTGGTAAAAAGAACCACCACAAAAATTGAGGTCATACAAAGATGTGCATCAGCCGGGAATCGAACCCAGATCTATTGCTTGGAAGGCAACAATGCTAACCTTTACACCACTGATGCAATTGAAACAGGTATTTCGTTTTTCAGAAAAAACGTTAGAGTTAAAAAGATGGCGTAACGAGACCTGTGAGTTTGATGAAAAGAACCACAAAAATTTTTGAGGAATGGCTTTGGAGGTCATACAAAAATGTGCATCAGCCGCGAATTGAGTTCGGATATAATTCTAGGACTGTAACAATGCTAACCTTTACACAACTGACCATATTGTAACACTTATACCGTGTTTAAGGAAAGATGTTTGAGATAAAACGATGGCGTAACATGACCTGTTAGTTTGTTAAAAAGAACCACAAAAAGTAATGGGGACTGGCTATGATGGTCATACAAAAAATGTGCATCAGCCGGGAATCGAACCCGGATCTATTGCTTGGGAAGCAACAATGCTAACCTTTACACCACTGATGCAATTGAAACAGTTATTTCGTTTTTCAGAAAAAACGTTAGAGGTACAAAGAATGCATAATGAGACCCGTGAGTTTGACGAAAAGAACCACAACAATTTTGGAGGACTGGTTATGGAGGTCATACACAAATGGGCATCAGCCGGGAGTCGAATCTGGATATAATTCTGGGAAGGTAACAATGCGAACCTTTACACCACTAATCATATTGTAACACCTATACCGTGTTTCAGGAGAGACGTTTGAGGTAAAACGATGGCGTAAAATGACCTGTTAGTTTGATAAAAAAAACCACAAAAAATATTGGGGACTGGACATGGTGGTCATAAAAAGATGTGCATCAGCTGGGAATCGAACCCGGATCAATTGCTTGGGAAGCAACAATGCTAACTTTTACACTACCGATGCAATTGTAACATATACCATAGTTCAGCAAAATCCTTTGAGGTGAAAAGATGACGCAACAAAACCTGTGAGTTTGGTAAAAAGAACCACCACAAAAATTGAGGTCATACAAAGATGTGCATCAGCCGGGAATCGAACCCAGATCTATTGCTTGGAAGGCAACAATGCTAACCTTTACACCACTGATGCAATTGAAACAGGTATTTCGTTTTTCAGAAAAAACGTTAGAGTTAAAAAGATGGCGTAACGAGACCTGTGAGTTTGATAAAAAAAACCACCACAATTATTGAGGACTGGCTAGGGCGGTCAGAAAAAAGTATGCATCAGCTAGGAAACGAACTTGGATCTATTGTTTGGAAAGCTACAATACAAACAATTACACCACTGATGTCTTTAAAACACCTATCTTATGTTTCAACGAATACGTGCGAGGCAGCATGATGCCTCAACAAAACTTGTTAGTTTGATAAAACAAACCTATATAACAATTGAAGGCTGGCAGAAGAGGTCATATAAAGATGTGCATCAGCCGGGAATTGAACACGGATCCATTGTTTAGAAAGCAACCATGTAAACTGTCACACAACTGGTTCAATTACAACACTTTTATTATGTTTCAGAAAACGCGTTTGAGGTAATTTGATGGCGCAATAAATCCTGTGAATTTGATGAAAAGAACCACAACAAATATTGAGGACTGGCTATGGAGGTCATACAAAGATGTGCATCAGCCTGGTATCGAACCCGGATCTATTGCGCTAACCTTTACACCACTGATGCAGTTGTAACACATACTGTATTTCGACTAGAACCTTTGAGGTGAAAAGATGGCGTTACAAAGCCTGTGAGTTTGATTAAAAGAACCACAACAAATATTGAGGACTGGCCATGGTGTCATATAAAGATGTGCATCAGCCGGGAATCGAACCCGGATCTATTGCTTGGAAGGCAACAATGCTAACCTTTACACCACTGATGCAATTGAAACAGGTATTTCGTTTTTCAAAAAAAACGTTAGAGTTAAAAAGAAGGCGTAACGAGACCTGTGAGTTTGATGAAAAGAACCACAACAATTTTGGAGGGCTGGTTATGGAGGTCATACACAAATGTGCATCAGCCTGGTATCGAACCCGGATCTATTGCGCTAACCTTTACACCACTGATGCAGTTGTAACACATACTGTATTTCGACTAGAACCTTTGAGGTGAAAAGATGGCGTTACAAAGCCTGTGAGTTTGATTAAAAGAACCACAACAAATATTGAGGACTGGCCATGGTGTCATATAAAGATGTGCATCAGCCGGGAATCGAACCCGGATCTATTGCTTGGAAGGCAACAATGCTAACCTTTACACCACTGATGCAATTGAAACAGGTATTTCGTTTTTCAGAAAAAACGTTAGAGTTAAAAAGATGGCGTAACGAGACCTGTGAGTTTGATGAAAAGAACCAAAAAAATTTTTGAGGAGTGGCGTTGGAGGTCATACAAAAATGTGCATCAGCCGGGAATTGAGTTCGGATATAATTCTAGGACTGTAACAATGCTAACCTTTACACAACTGACCATATTGTAACACTTATACCGTGTTTAAGGAAAGAAGTTTGAGATAAAACGATGGTGTAACATGACCTGTTAGTTTGTTAAAAAGAACCACAAAAAGTAATGGGGACTGGCTATGATGGTCATACAAAAAATGTGCATCAGCCGGGAATCGAACCCAGATCTATTGCTTCATAAAAAATGCTAACCTTTACACCACTGATGCAATTGAAACAGTTATTTCGTTTTTCAGAAAAAACGTTAGAGGTACAAAGAATGCATAATGAGACCCGTGAGTTTGATGAAAAGAACCACAACAATTTTGGAGGGCTGGTTATGGAGGTCATACACAAATGTGCATCAGCCGGGAGTCGAATCTGGATATAATTCTGGGAAGGTAACAATGCTAACCTTTACACCACTAATCATATTGTAACACCTATACCGTGTTTCAGGAGAGACGTTTGAGGTAAAACGATGGCGTAAAATGACCTGTTAGTTTGATAAAAAAAACCACAAAAAATATTGGGGACTGGCCATGGTGGTCATAAAAAGATGTGCATCAGCCGGGAATCGAACCCGGATCAATTCCTTGGGAAGCAACAATGCTAACTTTTACACTACCGATGCAATTGTAACAGGTATTTCGTTTTTCAGAAAAAACGTTAGAGTTAAAAAGATGGCGTAACGAGACCTGTGAGTTTGATGAAAAGAACCACAAAAATTTTTGAGGAGTGGCTTTGGAGGTCATACAAAAATGTGCATCAGCCGGGAATTGAGTTTGGATATAATTCTAGGACTGTAACAATGCTAACCTTTACACAACTGACCATATTTTAACACTTATACCGTGTTTAAGGAAAGAAGTTTGAGATAAAACGATGGTGTAACATGACCTGTTAGTTTGTTAAAAAGAACCACAAAAAGTAATGGGGACTGGCTATGATGGTCATACAAAAAATGTGCATCAGCCGGGAATCGAACCCAGATCTATTGCTTCATAAACAATGCTAACCTTTACACCACTGATGCAATTGAAACAGTTATTTCGTTTTTCAGAAAAAACGTTAGAGGTACAAAGAATGCATAATGAGACCCG
Source organism: Watersipora subatra (assembly GCF_963576615.1). Lineage (NCBI taxonomy): Eukaryota > Metazoa > Bryozoa > Gymnolaemata > Cheilostomatida > Watersiporidae > Watersipora > Watersipora subatra. The sequence goes on along the minus strand of NC_088715.1, from coordinate 45,671,735 downwards.
TGAGTTTGATGAAAAGAACCACAACAATTTTGGAGGGCTGGTTATGGAGGTCATACACAAATGTGCATCAGCCGGGAGTCGAATCTGGATATAATTCTGGGAAGGTAACAATGCTAACCTTTACACCACTAATCATATTGTAACACCTATACCGTGTTTCAGGAGAGACGTTTGAGGTAAAACGATGGCGTAAAATGACCTGTTAGTTTGATAAAAAAAACCACAAAAAATATTGGGGACTGGCCATGGTGGTCATAAAAAGATGTGCATCAGCCGGGAATCGAACCCGGATCAATTCCTTGGGAAGAAACAATGCTAACTTTTACACCACCAATGCAATTGTAACACATACCGTATTTCAGCAAAATCCTTTGAGGTGGAAAGATGGCGCAACAAAACCTGTGAGTTTGGTAAAAAGAACCACCACAAAAATTGAGGTCATACAAAGATGTGCATCAGCCGGGAATCGAACCCAGATCTATTGCTTGGAAGGCAACAATGCTAACCTTTACACCACTGATGCAATTGAAACAGGTATTTCGTTTTTCAGAAAAAACGTTAGAGTTAAAAAGATGGCGTAACGAGACCTGTGAGTTTGATGAAAAGAACCACAAAAATTTTTGAGGAATGGCTTTGGAGGTCATACAAAAATGTGCATCAGCCAGGAATTGAGTCCGGATATAATTCTAGGACTGTAACAATGCTAACCTTTACACAACTGACCATATTGTAACACTTATACCGTGTTTCAGGAGAGACGTTTGAGGTAAAACGATGGCGTAAAATGACCTGTTAGTTTGATAAAAAAAACCACAAAAAATATTGGGGACTGGACATGGTGGTCATAAAAAGATGTGCATCAGCCGGGAATCGAACCCGGATCAATTGCTTGGGAAGCAACAATGCTAACTTTTACACCACCAATGCAATTGTAACACATACCGTATTTCAGCAAAATCCTTTGAGGTGGAAAGATGGCGCAACAAAACCTGTGAGTTTGATAAAAAGAACCACAACAAAAATTGAGGTCATACAAAGACATGCATGAGCCGGGAAACGAACTTGGATCTATTGTTTGGAAAGCAACAATACTAACATTTACCCCACTGATGCCCTTAAAACACTTACATTATGTTTTACCGAAAACGTGTGAGGTAGCATGATGCCTCAACAAAACTTGTTAATTTGATAAAACAAACCTCAATAACAATTGAAGGCTTGCAGAAGCGGTCATATAAAGATGCGCATCAGCCGGCAATTGAACACGGATCTATTGTTTAGACATCAACCATGCAAACTGTTACACCACTGATGCAAGCACAACATTTTTATTATATTTCAGAAAACGTGCTTGAGGTAATTTGATGGCGCAATAAATCCTGTGAATTTGATGAAAAGAACCACAACAAATATTGAGGACTGGCTATGGAGGTCATAGAAAGATGTGCATCAGCCTGGTATCGAACCCGGATCTATTGCGCTAAACTTTACACCACTGATGCAGTTGTAACACATACTGTATTTCGACTAGAACCTTTGAGGTGAAAAGATAGCGTTACAAAGCCTGTGAGTTTGATTAAAAGAACCACAACAAATATTGAGGACTGGCATGGTGTCATATAAAGATGTGCATCAGCTGCGAATCGAACCCAGATCTATTGCTTGGAAGGCAACAATGCTAACCTTTACACCACTGATGCAATTGAAACAGGTATTTCGTTTTTCAGAAAAAACGTTAGAGTTAAAAAGGTGGCGTAACGAGACCTGTGAGTTTGATGAAAAGAACCACAAAAAGTAATGGGGACTGGCTATGATGGTCATACAAAAAATGTGCATCAGCCGGGAATCGAACCCAGATCTATTGCTTCATAAACAATGCTAACCTTTACACCACTGATGCAATTGAAACAGTTATTTCGTTTTTCAGAAAAAACGTTAGAGGTACAAAGAATGCATAATGAGACCCGTGAGTTTGATGAAAAGAACCACAACAATTTTGGAGGGCTGGTTATGGAGGTCATACACAAATGTGCATCAGCCGGGAGTCGAATCTGGATATAATTCTGGGAAGGTAACAATGCTAACCTTTACACCACTAATCATATTGTAACACCTATACCGTGTTTCAGGAGAGACGTTTGAGGTAAACCGATGGCGTAAAATGACCTGTTAGTTTGATAAAAAAAACCACAAAAAACATTGGGGACTGGACATGGTGGTCATAAAAAGATGTGCATCAGCCGAGAATCGAACCCGGATCTATTGCTTGGGAAGCAACAATACTAACTTTTACACTACCGATGCAATTGTAACATATACCATAATTCAGCAAAATCCTTTGAGGTGAAAAGATGACGCAACAAAACCTGTGAGTTTGGTAAAAAGAACCACCACAAAAATTGAGGTCATACAAAGATGTGCATCAGCCGGGAATCAAACCCAGATCTATTGCTTGGAAGGCAACAATGCTAACCTTTACACCACTGATGCAATTGAAACAGGTATTTCGTTTTTCAGAAAAAACGTTAGAGTTAAAAAGATGGCGTAACGAGACCTGTGAGTTTGATGAAAAGAACCACAAAAATTTTTGAGGAATGGCTTTGGAGGTCATACAAAAATGTGCATCAGCCGCGAATTGAGTTCGGATATAATTCTAGGACTGTAACAATGCTAACCTTTACACAACTGACCATATTGTAACACTTATACCGTGTTTAAGGAAAGATGTTTGAGATAAAACGATGGCGTAACATGACCTGTTAGTTTGTTAAAAAGAACCACAAAAAGTAATGGGGACTGGCAATGATGGTCATACAAAAAATGTGCATCAGCCGGGAATCGAACCCGGATCTATTGCTTGGGAAGCAACAATGCTAACTTTTACACCACCAATGCAATTGTAACACATACCGTATTTCAACAAAATCCTTTGAGGTGGAAAGATGGCGCAACAAAAACCTGTGAGTTTGATAAAAAGAACCACAACAAAAATTGAGGTCATACAAAGATGTGCATGAGCCGAGAATCGAACCCGGATCTATTGCTTGGAAGGCAACAATGCTAACCTTTACACCACTGATGCAGTTGTAACACCTACCGTATTTCGATTAGAACCTTTGAGGTGAAAAGATGGCGTTACAAAGCCTGTGAGTTTGACTAAAAGAACCACAACAAATAATGAGGACTGCCATGGTGTCATATAAAGATGCGCATCAGCTGCGAATCGAACCCGGATCTATTGCTTGGGAAGCAACAATGCTAACTTTTACACTACCGATGCAATTGTAACATATACCATAATTCAGCAAAATCCTTTGAGGTGAAAAGATGGCGCAACAAAACCTGTGAGTTTGGTAAAAAGAACCACCACAAAAATTGAGATCATACAAAGATGTGCATCAGCCGGGAATCGAACCCAGATCTATTGCTTGGAAGGCAACAATGCTAACCTTTACACCACTGATGCAATTGAAACAGGTATTTCGTTTTTCAGAAAAAACGTTAGAGTTAAAAAGATGGCGTAACGAGACCTGTGAGTTTGATGAAAAGAACCACAACAATTTTTGAGGAATGGCTTTGGAGGTCATACAAAAATGTGCATCAGCCGGGAATTGAGTCCGGATATAATTCTAGGACTGTAACAATGCTAACTTTTACACAACTGACCATATTGTAACACTTATACCGTGTTTCAGGAGAGACGTTTGAGGTAAACCGATGGCGTAAAATGACCTGTTAGTTTGATAAAAAAAACCACAAAAAATATTGGGGACTGGCCATGGTGGTCATAAAAAGATGTGCATCAGCCGGGAATCGAACCCAGATCAATTGCTTGGGAAGCAACAATGCTAACTTTTACCCCACCAATGCAATTGTAACACATACCGTATTTCAGCAAAATCCTTTGAGGTGGAAAGATGGCGCAACAAAACCTGTGAGTTTGATAAAAAGAACCACAACAAAAATTGAGGTCATACAAAGATGTGCATGAGCCGGGAAACGAACTTGGATCTATTGTTTGGAAAGCAACAATACTAACATTTACCCCACTGATGCCCTTAAAACACTTATATTATGTTTTACCGAAAACGTGTGAGGTAGCATGATGCCTCAACAAAACTTGTTAATTTGATAAAACAAACCTCAATAACAATTGAAGGCTTGCAGAAGTGGTCATATAAAGATGCGCATCAGCCGGCAATTGAACACGGATTTATTGTTTAGACGTCAACCATGCAAACTGTTACACCACTGATGCAAGCACAACATTTTTATTATATTTCAGAAAACGTGCTTGAGGTAATTTGATGGCGCAATAAATCCTGTGAATTTGATGAAAAGAACCACAACAAATATTGAGGACTGGCTATGGAGGTCATACAAAGATGTGCATCAGCCTGGTATCGAACCCGGATCTATTGCGCTAACCTTTACACCACTGATGCAGTTGTAACACATACTGTATTTCGACTAGAACCTTTGAGGTGAAAAGATAGCGTTACAAAGCCTGTGAGTTTGATTAAAAGAACCACAACAAATATTGAGGACTGGCCATGGTGTCATATAAAGATGTGCATCAGCCGGGAATCGAACCCGGATCTATTGCTTGGAAGGCAACAATGCTAACCTTTACACCACTGATGCAATTGAAACAGGTATTTCGTTTTTCAGAAAAAACGTTAGAGTTAAAAAGGTGGCGTAACGAGACCTGTGAGTTTGATGAAAAGAACCACAAAAAGTAATGGGGACTGGCTATGATGGTCATACAAAAAATGTGCATCAGCCGGGAATCGAACCCAGATCTATTGCTTCATAAACAATGCTAACCTTTACACCACTGATGCAATTGAAACAGTTATTTCGTTTTTCAGAAAAAACGTTAGAGGTACAAAGAATGCATAATGAGACCCGTGAGTTTGATGAAAAGAACCACAACAATTTTGGAGGGCTGGTTATGGAGGTCATACACAAATGTGCATCAGCCGGGAGTCGAATCTGGATATAATTCTGGGAAGGTAACAATGCTAACCTTTACACCACTAATCATATTGTAACACCTATACCGTGTTTCAGGAGAGACGTTTGAGGTAAAACGATGGCGTAAAATGACCTGTTAGTTTGATAAAAAAAACCACAAAAAATATTGGGGACTGGCCATGGTGGTCATAAAAAGATGTGCATCAGCCGGGAATCGAACCCGGATCAATTGCTTGGGAAGCAACAATGCTAACTTTTACACCACCAATGCAATTGTAACACATACCGTATTTCAGCAAAATCCTTTGAGGTGGAAAGATGGCGCAACAAAACCTGTGAGTTTGGTAAAAAGAACCACCACAAAAATTGAGGTTATACAAAGATGTGCATCAGCCGGGAATCGAACCCGGATCTATTGCTTGGAAGGCAACAATGCTAACCTTTACACCACTGATGCAATTGAAACAGGTATTTCGTTTTTCAGAAAAATTGTTAGAGTTAAAAAGATGGCGTAACGAGACCTGTGAGTTTGATGAAAAGAACCACAAAAATTTTTGAGGAATGGCTTTGGAGGTCATACAAAAATGTGCATCAGCCGGGAATTGAGTCCGGATATAATTCTAGGACTGTAACAATGCTAACCTTTACACAACTGACCATATTGTAACACTTATACCGTGTTTAAGGAAAGATGTTTGAGATAAAACGATGGCGTAACATGACCTGTTAGTTTGTTAAAAAGAACCACAAAAAGTAATGGGGACTGGCTATGATGGTCATACAAAAAATGTGCATCAGCCGGGAATAGAACCCGGATCTATTGCTTGGGAAGCAACAATGCTAACCTTTACACCACTGATGCAATTGAAACAGTTTTTTCGTTTTTCAGAAAAAACGTTAGAGGTACAAAGAATGCATAATGAGACCCGTGAGTTTGATGAAAAGAACCACAACAATTTTGGAGGACTGGCTATGGAGGTCATACACAAATGTGCATCAGCCGGGAGTCGAATCTGGATATAATTCTGGGAAGGTAACAATGCTAACCTATTTACCACTAATCATATTGTAACACCGATACCGTGTTTCAGGAGAGACGTTTGAGGTAAACCGATGGCGTAAAATGACCTGTTAGTTTGATAAAAAAAACCACAAAAAATATTGGGGACTGGACATGGTGGTCATAAAAAGATGTGCATCAGCCGAGAATCGAACCCGGATCTATTGCTTGGGAAGCAACAATACTAACTTTTACACTACCGATGCAATTGTAACATATACCATAATTCAGCAAAATCCTTTGAGGTGAAAAGATGACGCAACAAAACCTGTGAGTTTGGTAAAAAGAACCACCACAAAAATTGAGGTCATACAAAGATGTGCATCAGCCGGGAATCAAACCCAGATCTATTGCTTGGAAGGCAACAATGCTAACCTTTACACCACTGATGCAATTGAAACAGGTATTTCGTTTTTCAGAAAAAACGTTAGAGTTAAAAAGATGGCGTAACGAGACCTGTGAGTTTGATGAAAAGAACCACAACAATTTTTGAGGAATGGCTTTGGAGGTCATACAAAAATGTGCATCAGCCGGGAATTGAGTTCGGATATAATTCTAGGACTGTAACAATGCTAACCTTTACACAACTGACCATATTGTAACACTTATACCGTGTTTCAGGAGAGACGTTTGAGGTAAAACGATGGCGTAAAATGACCTGTTAGTTTGATAAAAAAAACCACAAAAAATATTGGGGACTGGCCATGGTGGTCATAAAAAGATGTGCATCAGCCGGGAATCGAACCCGGATCAATTGCTTGGGAAGCAACAATGCTAACTTTTACACCACCAATGCAATTGTAACGCACACCGTATTTCAGCAAAATCCTTTGAGGTGGAAAGATGGCGCAACAAAACCTGTGAGTTTGATAAAAAGAACCACAACAAAAATTGAGGTCATACAAAGATGTGCATGAGCCGGGAAACGAACTTGGATCTATTGTTTGGAAAGCAACAATACTAACATTTACCCCACTGATGCCCTTAAAACACTTACATTATGTTTTACCGAAAACGTGTGAGGTAGCATGATGCCTCAACAAAACCTGTTAATTTGATAAAACAAACCTCAATAACAATTGAAGGCTTGCAGAAGCGGTCATATAAAGATGCGCATCAGCCGGCAATTGAACACGGATCTATTGTTTAGACGTCAACCATGCAAACTGTTACACCACTGATGCAAGCACAACATTTTTATTATATTTCAGAAAACGTGCTTGAGGTAATTTGATGGCGCAATAAATCCTGTGAATTTGATGAAAAGAACCACAACAAATATTGAGGACTGGCTATGGAGGTCATACAAAGATGTGCATCAGCCTGGTATCGAACCCGGATCTATTCCGCTAAACTTTACACCACTGATGCAGTTGTAACACATACTGTATTTCGACTAGAACCTTTGAGGTGAAAAGATAGCGTTACAAAGCCTGTGAGTTTGATTAAAAGAACCACAACAAATATTGAGGACTGACCATGGTGTCATATAAAGATGTGCATCAGCTGCGAATCGAACCCGGATCCATTGCTTGTCAAGCAACAATGCTAACTTTTACACTACCGATGCAATTGTAACATATACCATAATTCAGCAAAATCCTTTGAGGTGAAAAGATGACGCAACAAAACCTGTGAGTTTGGTAAAAAAAACCACCACAAAAATTGAGATCATACAAAGATGTGCATCAGCCGGGAATCGAACCCAGATCTATTGCTTGGAAGGCAACAATGCTAACCTTTACACCACTGATGCAATTGAAACAAGTATTTCGTTTTTCAGAAAAAACATTATAGTTAAAAAGATGGCGTAACGAGACCTGTGAGTTTGATGAAAAGAACCACAAAAATTTTTGAGGAATGGCTTTGGAGGTCATACAAAAATGTGCATCAGCCGGGAATTGAGTCCCGATATAATTCTAGGACTGTAACAGTGCTAACCTTTACACAACTGACCATATTGTAATACTTATACCGTGTTTAAGGAAAGATGTTTGAGATAAAACGATGGCGTAACATAAACTGTTAGTTTGTTAAAAAGAACCACAAAAAGTAATGGGGCTGGCTATGATGGTCATACAAAAAGTGTGCATCAGCCGGGAATCGAACCCGGATCTATTGCTTGGGAAGCAACAATGCTAACCTTTACACCACTGATGCAATTGAAACAGTTATTTCGTTTTTCAGAAAAAACGTTAGAGGTACAAATAATGCATAATGAGACCCGTGAGTTTGATGAAAAGAACCACAAAAATTTTGGAGGACTGGCTATGGAGGTCATACACAAATGTGCATCAGCCGGGAGTCGAATCTGGATATAATTCTGGGAAGGTAACAATGCTAACCTTTACACCACTAATCATATTGTAACACCTTTACCGTGTTTCAGGAGAGACGTTTGAGGTAAAACGATGGCGTAAAATGACCTGTTAGTTTGATAAAAAAAACCACAAAAAATATTGGGGACTGGCCATGGTGGTCATAAAAAGATGTGCATCAGCCGGGAATCAAACCCGGATCAATTGCTTGGGAAGCAACAATGCTAACTTTTACACCACCAATGCAATTGTAACACATACCGTATTTCAGCAAAATCCTTTGAGGTAGAAAGATGGCGCAACAAAACCTGTGAGTTTGGTAAAAAGAACCACCACAAAAATTGAGGTCATACAAAGATATGCATCAGCCGGGAATCGAACCCAGATCTATTGCTTGGAAGGCAACAATGCTAACCTTTACACCACTGATGCAATTGAAACAGGTATTTCGTTTTTCAGAAAAAATGTTAGAGTTAAAAAGATGGCGTAACGAGACCTGTGAGTTTGATGAAAAGAACCACAAAAAATATTGGGGACTGGCCATGGTGGTCATAAAAAGATGTGCATCAGCCGGGAATCGAACCCGGATCAATTGCTTGCGAAGCAACAATGCTAACTTTTACACCACCAATGCAATTGTAACACATACCGTATTTCAACAAAATCCTTTGAGGTGGAAAGATGGCGCAACAAAAACCTGTGAGTTTGATAAAAAGAACCACAACAAAAATTGAGGTAACACAAAGATGTGAATGAGCCGAGAATCGAACCCGGATCTATTGCTTGGAAGGCAACAATGCTAACCTTTACACCACTGATGCAGTTGTAACACCTACCGTATTTCGATTAGAACCTTTGAGGTGAAAAGATGGCGTTACAAAGCCTGTGAGTTTGACTAAAAGAACCACAACAAATAATGAGGACTGCCATGGTGTCATATAAAGATGCGCATCAGCTGCGAATCGAACCCGGATCTATTGCTTGGGAAGCAACAATGCTAACTTTTACACTACCGATGCAATTGTAACATATACCATAATTCAGCAAAATCCTTTGAGGTGAAAAGATGGCGCAACAAAACCTGTGAGTTTGGTAAAAAGAACCACCACAAAAATTGAGATCATACAAAGATGTGCATCAGCCGGGAATCGAACCCAGATCTATTGCTTGGAAGGCAACAATGCTAACCTTTACACCACTGATGCAATTGAAACAGGTATTTCGTTTTTCAGAAAAAACGTTAGAGTTAAAAAGATGGCGTAACGAGACCTGTGAGTTTGATGAAAAGAACCACAACAATTTTTGAGGAATGGCTTTGGAGGTCATACAAAAATGTGCATCAGCCGGGAATTGAGTCCGGATATAATTCTAGGACTGTAACAATGCTAACTTTTACACAACTGACCATATTGTAACACTTATACCGTGTTTCAGGAGAGACGTTTGAGGTAAACCGATGGCGTAAAATGACCTGTTAGTTTGATAAAAAAAACCACAAAAAATATTGGGGACTGGCCATGGTGGTCATAAAAAGATGTGCATCAGCCGGGAATCGAACCCAGATCAATTGCTTGGGAAGCAACAATGCTAACTTTTACCCCACCAATGCAATTGTAACACATACCGTATTTCAGCAAAATCCTTTGAGGTGGAAAGATGGCGCAACAAAACCTGTGAGTTTGATAAAAAGAACCACAACAAAAATTGAGGTCATACAAAGATGTGCATGAGCCGGGAAACGAACTTGGATCTATTGTTTGGAAAGCAACAATACTAACATTTACCCCACTGATGCCCTTAAAACACTTATATTATGTTTTACCGAAAACGTGTGAGGTAGCATGATGCCTCAACAAAACTTGTTAATTTGATAAAACAAACCTCAATAACAATTGAAGGCTTGCAGAAGTGGTCATATAAAGATGCGCATCAGCCGGCAATTGAACACGGATTTATTGTTTAGACGTCAACCATGCAAACTGTTACACCACTGATGCAAGCACAACATTTTTATTATATTTCAGAAAACGTGCTTGAGGTAATTTGATGGCGCAATAAATCCTGTGAATTTGATGAAAAGAACCACAACAAATATTGAGGACTGGCTATGGAGGTCATACAAAGATGTGCATCAGCCTGGTATCGAACCCGGATCTATTGCGCTAACCTTTACACCACTGATGCAGTTGTAACACATACTGTATTTCGACTAGAACCTTTGAGGTGAAAAGATAGCGTTACAAAGCCTGTGAGTTTGATTAAAAGAACCACAACAAATATTGAGGACTGGCCATGGTGTCATATAAAGATGTGCATCAGCCGGGAATCGAACCCGGATCTATTGCTTGGAAGGCAACAATGCTAACCTTTACACCACTGATGCAATTGAAACAGGTATTTCGTTTTTCAGAAAAAACGTTAGAGTTAAAAAGGTGGCGTAACGAGACCTGTGAGTTTGATGAAAAGAACCACAAAAAGTAATGGGGACTGGCTATGATGGTCATACAAAAAATGTGCATCAGCCGGGAATCGAACCCAGATCTATTGCTTCATAAACAATGCTAACCTTTACACCACTGATGCAATTGAAACAGTTATTTCGTTTTTCAGAAAAAACGTTAGAGGTACAAAGAATGCATAATGAGACCCGTGAGTTTGATGAAAAGAACCACAACAATTTTGGAGGGCTGGTTATGGAGGTCATACACAAATGTGCATCAGCCGGGAGTCGAATCTGGATATAATTCTGGGAAGGTAACAATGCTAACCTTTACACCACTAATCATATTGTAACACCTATACCGTGTTTCAGGAGAGACGTTTGAGGTAAAACGATGGCGTAAAATGACCTGTTAGTTTGATAAAAAAAACCACAAAAAATATTGGGGACTGGCCATGGTGGTCATAAAAAGATGTGCATCAGCCGGGAATCGAACCCGGATCAATTGCTTGGGAAGCAACAATGCTAACTTTTACACCACCAATGCAATTGTAACACATACCGTATTTCAGCAAAATCCTTTGAGGTGGAAAGATGGCGCAACAAAACCTGTGAGTTTGGTAAAAAGAACCACCACAAAAATTGAGGTTATACAAAGATGTGCATCAGCCGGGAATCGAACCCGGATCTATTGCTTGGAAGGCAACAATGCTAACCTTTACACCACTGATGCAATTGAAACAGGTATTTCGTTTTTCAGAAAAATTGTTAGAGTTAAAAAGATGGCGTAACGAGACCTGTGAGTTTGATGAAAAGAACCACAAAAATTTTTGAGGAATGGCTTTGGAGGTCATACAAAAATGTGCATCAGCCGGGAATTGAGTCCGGATATAATTCTAGGACTGTAACAATGCTAACCTTTACACAACTGACCATATTGTAACACTTATACCGTGTTTAAGGAAAGATGTTTGAGATAAAACGATGGCGTAACATGACCTGTTAGTTTGTTAAAAAGAACCACAAAAAGTAATGGGGACTGGCTATGATGGTCATACAAAAAATGTGCATCAGCCGGGAATAGAACCCGGATCTATTGCTTGGGAAGCAACAATGCTAACCTTTACACCACTGATGCAATTGAAACAGTTTTTTCGTTTTTCAGAAAAAACGTTAGAGGTACAAAGAATGCATAATGAGACCCGTGAGTTTGATGAAAAGAACCACAACAATTTTGGAGGACTGGCTATGGAGGTCATACACAAATGTGCATCAGCCGGGAGTCGAATCTGGATATAATTCTGGGAAGGTAACAATGCTAACCTATTTACCACTAATCATATTGTAACACCGATACCGTGTTTCAGGAGAGACGTTTGAGGTAAACCGATGGCGTAAAATGACCTGTTAGTTTGATAAAAAAAACCACAAAAAATATTGGGGACTGGACATGGTGGTCATAAAAAGATGTGCATCAGCCGAGAATCGAACCCGGATCTATTGCTTGGGAAGCAACAATACTAACTTTTACACTACCGATGCAATTGTAACATATACCATAATTCAGCAAAATCCTTTGAGGTGAAAAGATGACGCAACAAAACCTGTGAGTTTGGTAAAAAGAACCACCACAAAAATTGAGGTCATACAAAGATGTGCATCAGCCGGGAATCAAACCCAGATCTATTGCTTGGAAGGCAACAATGCTAACCTTTACACCACTGATGCAATTGAAACAGGTATTTCGTTTTTCAGAAAAAACGTTAGAGTTAAAAAGATGGCGTAACGAGACCTGTGAGTTTGATGAAAAGAACCACAACAATTTTTGAGGAATGGCTTTGGAGGTCATACAAAAATGTGCATCAGCCGGGAATTGAGTTCGGATATAATTCTAGGACTGTAACAATGCTAACCTTTACACAACTGACCATATTGTAACACTTATACCGTGTTTCAGGAGAGACGTTTGAGGTAAAACGATGGCGTAAAATGACCTGTTAGTTTGATAAAAAAAACCACAAAAAATATTGGGGACTGGCCATGGTGGTCATAAAAAGATGTGCATCAGCCGGGAATCGAACCCGGATCAATTGCTTGGGAAGCAACAATGCTAACTTTTACACCACCAATGCAATTGTAACGCACACCGTATTTCAGCAAAATCCTTTGAGGTGGAAAGATGGCGCAACAAAACCTGTGAGTTTGATAAAAAGAACCACAACAAAAATTGAGGTCATACAAAGATGTGCATGAGCCGGGAAACGAACTTGGATCTATTGTTTGGAAAGCAACAATACTAACATTTACCCCACTGATGCCCTTAAAACACTTACATTATGTTTTACCGAAAACGTGTGAGGTAGCATGATGCCTCAACAAAACCTGTTAATTTGATAAAACAAACCTCAATAACAATTGAAGGCTTGCAGAAGCGGTCATATAAAGATGCGCATCAGCCGGCAATTGAACACGGATCTATTGTTTAGACGTCAACCATGCAAACTGTTACACCACTGATGCAAGCACAACATTTTTATTATATTTCAGAAAACGTGCTTGAGGTAATTTGATGGCGCAATAAATCCTGTGAATTTGATGAAAAGAACCACAACAAATATTGAGGACTGGCTATGGAGGTCATACAAAGATGTGCATCAGCCTGGTATCGAACCCGGATCTATTGCGCTAAACTTTACACCACTGATGCAGTTGTAACACATACTGTATTTCGACTAGAACCTTTGAGGTGAAAAGATAGCGTTACAAAGCCTGTGAGTTTGATTAAAAGAACCACAACAAATATTGAGGACTGACCATGGTGTCATATAAAGATGTGCATCAGCTGCGAATCGAACCCGGATCCATTGCTTGTCAAGCAACAATGCTAACTTTTACACTACCGATGCAATTGTAACATATACCATAATTCAGCAAAATCCTTTGAGGTGAAAAGATGACGCAACAAAACCTGTGAGTTTGGTAAAAAAAACCACCACAAAAATTGAGATCATACAAAGATGTGCATCAGCCGGGAATCGAACCCAGATCTATTGCTTGGAAGGCAACAATGCTAACCTTTGCACCACTGATGCAATTGAAACAAGTATTTCGTTTTTCAGAAAAAACATTATAGTTAAAAAGATGGCGTAACGAGACCTGTGAGTTTGATGAAAAGAACCACAAAAATTTTTGAGGAATGGCTTTGGAGGTCATACAAAAATGTGCATCAGCCGGGAATTGAGTCCCGATATAATTCTAGGACTGTAACAGTGCTAACCTTTACACAACTGACCATATTGTAATACTTATACCGTGTTTAAGGAAAGATGTTTGAGATAAAACGATGGCGTAACATAAACTGTTAGTTTGTTAAAAAGAACCACAAAAAGTAATGGGGACTGGCTATGATGGTCATACAAAAAGTGTGCATCAGCCGGGAATCGAACCCGGATCTATTGCTTGGGAAGCAACAATGCTAACCTTTACACCACTGATGCAATTGAAACAGTTATTTCGTTTTTCAGAAAAAACGTTAGAGGTACAAATAATGCATAATGAGACCCGTGAGTTTGATGAAAAGAACCACAAAAATTTTGGAGGACTGGCTATGGAGGTCATACACAAATGTGCATCAGCCGGGAGTCGAATCTGGATATAATTCTGGGAAGGTAACAATGCTAACCTTTACACCACTAATCATATTGTAACACCTTTACCGTGTTTCAGGAGAGACGTTTGAGGTAAAACGATGGCGTAAAATGACCTGTTAGTTTGATAAAAAAAACCACAAAAAATATTGGGGACTGGCCATGGTGGTCATAAAAAGATGTGCATCAGCCGGGAATCAAACCCGGATCAATTGCTTGGGAAGCAACAATGCTAACTTTTACACCACCAATGCAATTGTAACACATACCGTATTTCAGCAAAATCCTTTGAGGTAGAAAGATGGCGCAACAAAACCTGTGAGTTTGGTAAAAAGAACCACCACAAAAATTGAGGTCATACAAAGATATGCATCAGCCGGGAATCGAACCCAGATCTATTGCTTGGAAGGCAACAATGCTAACCTTTACACCACTGATGCAATTGAAACAGGTATTTCGTTTTTCAGAAAAAATGTTAGAGTTAAAAAGATGGCGTAACGAGACCTGTGAGTTTGATGAAAAGAACCACAAAAATTTTTGAGGAATGGCTTTGGAGGTCATACAAAAATGTGCATCAGCCGGGAATTGAGTCCGGATATAATTCTAGGACTGTAACAATGCTAACCTTTACACAACTGACCATATTGTAACACTTATACCGTGTTTAAGGAAAGATGTTTGAGATAAAACGATGGCGTAACATGACCTGTTAGTTTGTTAAAAAGAACCACAAAAAGTAATGGGGACTGGCTATGATGGTCATACAAAAAATGTGCATCAGCCGGGAATAGAACCCGGATCTATTGCTTGGGAAGCAACAATGCTAACCTTTACACCACTGATGCAATTGAAACAGTTATTTCGTTTTTCAGAAAAAACGTTAGAGGTACAAAGAATGCATAATGAGACCCGTGAGTTTGATGAAAAGAACCACAACAATTTTGGAGGACTGGCTATGGAGGTCATACACAAATGTGCATCAGCCGGGAGTCGAATCTGGATATAATTCTGGGAAGGTAACAATGCTAACCTATTTACCACTAATCATATTGTAACACCGATACCGTGTTTCAGGAGAGACGTTTGAGTTAAACCGATGGCGTAAAATGACCTGTTAGTTTGATAAAAAAAACCACAAAAAATATTGGGGACTGGACATGGTGGTCATAAAAAGATGTGCATCAGCCGAGAATCGAACCCGGATCTATTGCTTGGGAAGCAACAATACTAACTTTTACACTACCGATGCAATTGTAACATATACCATAATTCAGCAAAATCCTTTGAGGTGAAAAGATGACGCAACAAAACCTGTGAGTTTGGTAAAAAGAACCACCACAAAAATTGAGGTCATACAAAGATGTGCATCAGCCGGGAATCGAACCCGGATCTATTGCTTGGAAGGCAACAATGCTAACCTTTACACCACTGATGCAATTGAAACAGGTATTTCGTTTTACAGAAAAAACGTTAGAGTTAAAAAGATGGCGTAACGAGACCTGTGAGTTTGATGAAAAGAACCACAACAATTTTTGAGGAATGGCTTTGGAGGTCATACAAAAATGTGCATCAGCTGGGAATTGAGTTCGGATATAATTCTAGGACTGTAACAATGCTAACCTTTACACAACTGACCATATTGTAACACTTATACCGTGTTTCAGGAGAGACGTTTGAGGTAAAACGATGGCGTAAAATGACCTGTTAGTTTGATAAAAAAAACCACAAAAAATATTGGGGACTGGCCATGGTGGCCATAAAAAGATGTGCATCAGCCGGGAATCGAACCCGGATCAATTGCTTGGGAAGCAACAATGCTAACTTCTACACCACCAATGCAATTGTAACACATACCGTATTTCAACAAAATCCTTTGAGGTGGAAAGATGGCGCAACAAAACCTGTGAGTTTGATAAAAAGAACCACAACAAAAATTGAGGTCATACAAAGATGTGCATGAGCCGGGAAACGAACTTGGATCTATTGTTTGGAAAGCAACAATACTAACATTTACCCCACTGATGCCCTTAAAACACTTATATTATGTTTTACCGAAAACGTGTGAGGTAGCATGATGCCTCAACAAAACTTGTTAATTTGATAAAACAAACCTCAATAACAATTGAAGGCTTGCAGAAGTGGTCATATAAAGATGCGCATCAGCCGGCAATTGAACACGGATCTATTGTTTAGACTTCAACCATGCAAACTGTTACACCACTGATGCAAGCACAACATTTTTATTATATTTCAGAAAACGTGCTTGAGGTAATTTGATGGCGCAACAAATCCTGTGAATTTGATGAAAAGAACCACAACAAATATTGAGGACTGGCTATGGAGGTCATACAAAAATGTGCATCAGCCTGGTATCGAACCCGGATCTATTGCGCTAACCTTTACACCACTGATGCAGTTGTAACACATACTGTATTTCGACTAGAACCTTTGAGGTGAAAAGATAGCGTTACAAAGCCTGTGAGTTTGATTAAAAGAACCACAACAAATATTGAGGACTGACCATGGTGTCATATAAAGATGTGCATCAGCTGCGAATCGAACCCGGATCTATTGCTTGTCAAGCAACAATGCTAACTTTTACACTACCGATGCAATTGTAACATATACCATAATTCAGCAAAATCCTTTGAGGTGAAAAGATGACGCAACAAAACCTGTGAGTTTGGTAAAAAGAACCACCACAAAAATTGAGGTCATACAAAGATGTGCATCAGCCGGGAATCAAACCCAGATCTATTGCTTGGAAGGCAACAATGCTAACCTTTACACCACTGATGCAATTGAAACAGGTATTTCGTTTTTCAGAAAAAACGTTAGAGTTAAAAAGATGGCGTAACGAGACCTGTGAGTTTGATGAAAAGAACCACAAAAATTTTTGAGGAATGGCTTTGGAGGTCATACAAAAATGTGCATCAGCCGCGAATTGAGTTCGGATATAATTCTAGGACTGTAACAATGCTAACCTTTACACAACTGACCATATTGTAACACTTATACCGTGTTTAAGGAAAGATGTTTGAGATAAAACGATGGCGTAACATGACCTGTTAGTTTGTTAAAAAGAACCACAAAAAGTAATGGGGACTGGCTATGATGGTCATACAAAAAATGTGCATCAGCCGGGAATCGAACCCGGATCTATTGCTTGGGAAGCAACAATGCTAACCTTTACACCACTGATGCAATTGAAACAGTTATTTCGTTTTTCAGAAAAAACGTTAGAGGTACAAAGAATGCATAATGAGACCTGTGAGTTTGATGAAAAGAACCACAACAATTTTTGAGGAATGGCTTTGGAGGTCATACAAAATGTGCATCAGACGGGAATTGAGTTCGGATATAATTCTAGGACTGTAACAATGCTAACTTTTACACAACTGACCATATTGTAACACTTATACCGTGTTTCAGGAGAGACGTTTGAGGTAAAACGATGGCGTAAAATGACCTGTTAGTTTGATAAAAAAAACCACAAAAAATATTGGGGACTGGCCATGGTGGTCATAAAAAGATGTGCATCAGCCGGGAATCGAACCCAGATCAATTGCTTGGGAAGCAACAATGCTAACTTTTACCCCACCAATGCAATTGTAACACATACCGTATTTCAGCAAAATCCTTTGAGGTGGAAAGATGGCGCAACAAAACCTGTGAGTTTGATAAAAAGAACCACAACAAAAATTGAGGTCATACAAAGATGTGCATGAGCCGGGAAACAAACTTGGATCTATTGTTTGGAAAGCAACAATACTAACATTTACCCCACTGATGCCCTTAAAACACTTATATTATGTTTTACCGAAAACGTGTGAGGTAGCATGATGCCTCAACAAAACTTGTTAATTTGATAAAACAAACCTCAATAACAATTGAAAGCTTGCAGAAGTGGTCATATAAAGATGCGCATCAGCCGGCAATTGAACACGGATCTATTGTTTAGACGTCAACCATGCAAACTGTTACACCACTGATGCAAGCACAACATTTTTATTATATTTCAGAAAACGTGCTTGAGGTAATTTGATGGCGCAATAAATCCTGTGAGTTTGATAAAAAGAACCACAACAAAAATTGAGGTCATACAAAGATGTGCATGAGCCTGGAATCGAACCCGGATCTATTGCTTGGAAGGCAACAATGCTAACCTTTACACCACTGATGCAGTTGTAACACCTACCGTATTTCGATTAGAACCTTTGAGGTGAAAAGATGGCGTTACAAAGCCTGTGAGTTTGATTAAAAGAACCACAACAAATATTGAGGACTGGTCATGGTGTCATATAAAGATGTGCATCAGCTGCGAATCGAACCCGGATCTATTGCTTGTCAAGCAACAATGCTAACTTTTACACTACCGATGCAATTGTAACATATACCATAATTCAGCAAAATCCTTTGAGGTGAAAAGATGACGCAACAAAACCTGTGAGTTTGGTAAAAAGAACCCCCACAAAAATTGAGGTCATACAAAGATGTGCATCAGCCGGGAATCAAACCCAGATCTATTGCTTGGAAGGCAACAATGCTAACCTTTACACCACTGATGCAATTGAAACAGGTATTTCGTTTTTCAGAAAAAACGTTAGAGTTAAAAAGATGGCGTAACGAGACCTGTGAGTTTGATGAAAAGAACCACAAAAATTTTTGAGGAATGGCTTTGGAGGTCATACAAAAATGTGCATCAGCCGCGAATTGAGTTCGGATATAATTCTAGGACTGTGACAATGCTAACCTTTACACAACTGACCATATTGTAACACTTATACCGTGTTTAAGGAAAGATGTTTGAGATAAAACGATGGCGTAACATGACCTGTTAGTTTGTTAAAAAGAACCACAAAAAGTAATGGGGACTGGCTATGATGGTCATACAAAAAATGTGCATCAGCCGGGAATCGAACCCGGATCTATTGCTTGGGAAGCAACAATGCTAACCTTTACACCACTGATGCAATTGAAACAGTTATTTCGTTTTTCAGAAAAAACGTTAGAGGTACAAAGAATGCATAATGAGACCCGTGAGTTTGATGAAAAGAACCACAACAATTTTGGAGGACTGGTTATGGAGGTCATACACAAATGGGCATCAGCCGGGAGTCGAATCTGGATATAATTCTGAGAAGGTAACAATGCGAACCTTTACACCACTAATCATATTGTAACACCTATACCGTGTTTCAGGAGAGACGTTTGAGGTAAAACGATGGCGTAAAATGACCTGTTAGTTTGATAAAAAAAACCACAAAAAATATTGGGGACAGGACATGGTGGTCATAAAAAGATGTGCATCAGCCGGGAATCGAACCCGGATCAATTGCTTGGGAAGCAACAATGCTAACTTTTACACCACCAATGCAATTGCAACACATACCGTATTTCAGCAAAATCCTTTGAGGTGGAAAGATGGCGCAACAAAAACCTGTGAGTTTGATAAAAAGAACCACAACAAAAATTGAGGTCATACAAAGATGTGCATGAGCCGAGAATCGAACCCGGATCTATTGCTTGGAAGGCAACAATGCTAACCTTTACACCACTGATGCAGTTGTAACACCTACCGTATTTCGATTAGAACCTTTGAGGTGAAAAGATGGCGTTACAAAGCCTGTGAGTTTGACTAAACGAACCACAACAAATATTGAGGACTGGCCATGGTGTCATATAAAGATGTGCATCAGCTGCGAATCGAACCCGGATCTATTACTTGTCAAGCAACAATGCTAACTTTTACACTACCGATGCAATTGTAACATATACCATAATTCAGCAAAATCCTTTGAGGTGAAAAGATGGCGCAACAAAACCTGTGAGTTTGGGAAAAAGAACCACCACAAAAATTGAGATCATACAAAGATGTGCATCAGCCGGGAATCGAACCCAGATCTATTGCTTGGAAGGCAACAATGCTAACCTTTACACCACTGATGCAATTGAAACAGGTATTTCGTTTTTCAGAAAAAACGTTAGAGTTAAAAAGATGGCGTAACGAGACATGTGAGTTTGATGAAAAGAACCACAACAATTTTTGAGGAATGGCTTTGGAGGTCATACAAAAATGTACATCAGACGGGAATTGAGTTCGGATATAATTCTAGGACTGTAACAATGCTAACTTTTACACAACTGACCATATTGTAACACTTATACCGTGTTTCAGGAGAGACGTTTGAGGTAAAACGATGGCGTAAAATGACCTGTTAGTTTGATAAAAAAAACCACAAAAAATATTGGGGACTGGCCATGGTGGTCATAAAAAGATGTGCATCAGCCGGGAATCGAACCCAGATCAATTGCTTGGGAAGCAACAATGCTAACTTTTACCCCACCAATGCAATTGTAACACATACCGTATTTCAGCAAAATCCTTTGAGGTGGAAAGATGGCGCAACAAAACCTGTGAGTTTGATAAAAAGAACCACAACAAAAATTGAGGTCATACAAAGATGTGCATGAGCCGGGAAACGAACTTGGATCTATTGTTTGGAAAGCAACAATACTAACATTTACCCCACTGATGCCCTTAAAACACTTATATTATGTTTTACCGAAAACGTGTGAGGTAGCATGATGCCTCAGCAAAACTTGTTAATTTGATAAAACAAACCTCAATAACAATTGAAAGCTTGCAGAAGTGGTCATATAAAGATGCGCATCAGCCGGCAATTGAACACGGATCTATTGTTTAGACGTCAACCATGCAAACTGTTACACCACTGATGCAAGCACAACATTTTTATTATATTTCAGAAAACGTGCTTGAGGTAATTTGATGGCGCAATAAATCCTGTGAGTTTGATAAAAAGAACCACAACAAAAATTGAGGTCATACAAAGATGTGCATGAGCCGGGAATCGAACCCGGATCTATTGCTTGGAAGGCAACAATGCTAACCTTTACACCACTGATGCAGTTGTAACACCTACCGTATTTCGATTAGAACCTTTGAGGTGAAAAGATGGCGTTACAAAGCCTGTGAGTTTGATTAAAAGAACCACAACAAATATTGAGGACTGGTCATGGTGTCATATAAAGATGTGCATCAGCTGCGAATCGAACCCGGATCTATTGCTTGTCAAGCAACAATGCTAACTTTTACACTACCGATGCAATTGTAACATATACCATAATTCAGCAAAATCCTTTGAGGTGAAAAGATGACGCAACAAAACCTGTGAGTTTGGTAAAAAGAACCACCACAAAAATTGAGGTCATACAAAGATGTGCATCAGCCGGGAATCAAACCCAGATCTATTGCTTGGAAGGCAACAATGCTAACCTTTACACCACTGATGCAATTGAAACAGGTATTTCGTTTTTCAGAAAAAACGTTAGAGTTAAAAAGATGGCGTAACGAGACCTGTGAGTTTGATGAAAAGAACCACAAAAATTTTTGAGGAATGGCTTTGGAGGTCATACAAAAATGTGCATCAGCCGCGAATTGAGTTCGGATATAATTCTAGGACTGTAACAATGCTAACCTTTACACAACTGACCATATTGTAACACTTATACCGTGTTTAAGGAAAGATGTTTGAGATAAAACGATGGCGTAACATGACCTGTTAGTTTGTTAAAAAGAACCACAAAAAGTAATGGGGACTGGCTATGATGGTCATACAAAAAATGTGCATCAGCCGGGAATCGAACCCGGATCTATTGCTTGGGAAGCAACAATGCTAACCTTTACACCACTGATGCAATTGAAACAGTTATTTCGTTTTTCAGAAAAAACGTTAGAGGTACAAAGAATGCATAATGAGACCCGTGAGTTTGATGAAAAGAACCACAACAATTTTGGAGGACTGGTTATGGAGGTCATACACAAATGGGCATCAGCCGGGAGTCGAATCTGGATATAATTCTGGGAAGG
The DNA here is from genome assembly GCF_963576615.1 of Watersipora subatra. NCBI lineage: Eukaryota > Metazoa > Bryozoa > Gymnolaemata > Cheilostomatida > Watersiporidae > Watersipora > Watersipora subatra. The sequence goes on along the minus strand of NC_088715.1, from coordinate 45,649,402 downwards.
TAACAATGCGAACCTTTACACCACTAATCATATTGTAACACCTATACCGTGTTTCAGGAGAGACGTTTGAGGTAAAACGATGGCGTAAAATGACCTGTTAGTTTGATAAAAAAAACCACAAAAAATATTGGGGACTGGCCATGGTGGTCATAAAAAGATGTGCATCAGCCGGGAATCGAACCCAGATCAATTGCTTGGGAAGCAACAATGCTAACTTTTACCCCACCAATGCAATTGTAACACATACCGTATTTCAGCAAAATCCTTTGAGGTGGAAAGATGGCGCAACAAAACCTGTGAGTTTGATAAAAAGAACCACAACAAAAATTGAGGTCATACAAAGATGTGCATGAGCCGGGAAACGAACTTGGATCTATTGTTTGGAAAGCAACAATACTAACATTTACCCCACTGATGCCCTTAAAACACTTATATTATGTTTTACCGAAAACGTGTGAGGTAGCATGATGCCTCAACAAAACTTGTTAATTTGATAAAACAAACCTCAATAACAATTGAAGGCTTGCAGAAGTGGTCATATAAAGATGCGCATCAGCCGGCAATTGAACACGGATCTATTGTTTAGACGTCAACCATGCAAACTGTTACACCACTGATGCAAGCACAACATTTTTATTATATTTCAGAAAACGTGCTTGAAGTAATTTGATGGCGCAATAAATCCTATGAATTTGATGAAAAGAACCACAACAAATATTGAGGACTGGCTATGGAGGTCATACAAAGATGTGCATCAGCCTGGTATCGAACCCGGATCTATTGCGCTAACCTTTACACCACTGATGCAGTTGTAACACATACTGTATTTCGACTAGAACCTTTGAGGTGAAGAGATGGCGTTACAAAGCCTGTGAGTTTGATTAAAAGAACCACAACAAATATTGAGGACTGGCCATGGTGTCATATAAAGATGTGCATCAGCCGGGAATCGAACCCGGATCTATTGCTTGGAAGGCAACAATGCTAACCTTTACACCACTGATGCAATTGAAACAGGTATTTCGTTTTTCAGAAAAAACGTTAGAGTTAAAAAGAAGGCGTAACGAGACCTGTGAGTTTGATGAAAAGAACCACAAAAATTTTTGAGGAGTGGCTTTGGAGGTCATACAAAAATGTGCATCAGCCGGGAATTGAGTTCGGATATAATTCTAGGACTGTAACAATGCTAACCTTTACACAACTGACCATATTGTAACACTTATACCGTGTTTAAGAAAAGAAGTTTGAGATAAAACGATGGTGTAACATGACCTGTTAGTTTGTTAAAAAGAACCACAAAAAGTAATGGGGACTGGCTATGATGGTCATACAAAAAATGTGCATCAGCCGGGAATCGAACCCAGATCTATTGCTTCATAAACAATGCTAACCTTCACACCACTGATGCAATTGAAACAGTTATTTCGTTTTTCAGAAAGAACGTTAGAGGTACAAAGAATGCATAATGAGACCCGTGAGTTTGATGAAAAGAACCACAACAATTTTGGAGGGCTGGTTATGGAGGTCATACACAAATGTGCATCAGCCGGGAGTCGAATCTGGATATAATTCTGGGAAGGTAACAATGCTAACCTTTACACCACTAATCATATTGTAACACCTATACCGTGTTTCAGGAGAGACGTTTGAGGTAAAACGATGGCGTAAAATGACCTGTTAGTTTGATAAAAAAAACCACAAAAAATATTGGGGACTGGCCATGGTGGTCATAAAAAGATGTGCATCAGCCGGGAATCGAACCCGGATCAATTGCTTGGGAAGCAACAATGCTAACTTTTACACTACCGATGCAATTGTAACATATACCATAATTCAGCAAAATCCTTTGAGGTGAAAAGATGACGCAACAAAACCTGTGAGTTTGGTAAAAAGAACCACCACAAAAATTGAGGTCATACAAAGATGTGCATCAGCCGGGAATCAAACCCAGATCTATTGCTTGGAAGGCAACAATGCTAACCTTTACACCACTGATGCAATTGAAACAGGTATTTCGTTTTTCAGAAAAAACGTTAGAGTTAAAAAGATGGCGTAACGAGACCTGTAAGTTTGATAAAAAGAACCACAACAAAAATTGAGGTCATACAAAGATGTGCATGAGCCGAGAATCGAACCCGGATCTATTGCTTGGAAGGCAACAATGCTAACCTTTACACCACTGATGCAGTTGTAACACCTACCGTATTTCGATTAGAACCTTTGAGGTGAAAAGATGGCGTTACAAAGCCTGCGAGTTTGACTAAAAGAACCACAACAAATATTGAGGACTGGCCATGGTGTCATATAAAGATGTGCATCAGCTGCGAATCGAACCCGGATCTATTGCTTGTCAAGCAACAATGCTAACTTTTACACTACCGATGCAATTGTAACGTACACCATAATTCAGCAAAATCCTTTGAGGTAAAAAGATGGCGCAACAAAACCTGTGAGTTTGGTAAAAAGAACCACCACAAAAATTGAGGTCATACAAAGATGTGCATCAGCCGGGAATCAAACCCAGATCTATTGCTTGGAAGGCAACAATGCTAACCTTTACACCACTGATGCAATTGAAACAGGTATTTCGTTTTTCAGAAAAAACGTTAGAGTTAAAAAGATGGCGTAACGAGACCTGTGAGTTTGATGAAAAGAACCACAAAAATTTTTGAGGAATGGCTTTGGAGGTCATACAAAAATGTGCATCAGCCGCGAATTGAGTTCGGATATAATTCTAGGACTGTAACAATGCTAACCTTTACACAACTGACCATATTGTAACACTTATACCGTGTTTAAGGAAAGATGTTTGAGATAAAACGATGGCGTAACATGACCTGTTAGTTTGTTAAAAAGAACCACAAAAAGTAATGGGGACTGGCTATGATGGTCATACAAAAAATGTGCATCAGCCGGGAATCGAACCCGGATCTATTGCTTGGGAAGCAACAATGCTAACCTTTACACCACTGATGCAATTGAAACAGTTATTTCGTTTTTCAGAAAAAACGTTAGAGGTACAAAGAATGCATAATGAGACCCGTGAGTTTGATGAAAAGAACCACAACAATTTTGGAGGACTGGTTATGGAGGTCATACACAAATGGGCATCAGCCGGGAGTCGAATCTGGATATAATTCTGGGAAGGTAACAATGCGAACCTTTACACCACTAATCATATTGTAACACCTATACCGTGTTTCAGGAGAGACGTTTGAGGTAAAACGATGGCGTAAAATGACCTGTTAGTTTGATTAAAAAAACCACAAAAAATATTGGGGACTGGACATGGTGGTCATAAAAAGATGTGCATCAGCCGGGAATCGAACCCGGATCAATTGCTTGGGAAGCAACAATGCTAACTTTTACACCACCAATGCAATTGTAACACATACCGTATTTCAGCAAAATCCTTTGAGGTGGAAAGATGGCGCAAAAAAAACCTGTGAGTTTGATAAAAAGAACCACAACAAAAATTGAGGTCATACAAAGATGTGCATGAGCCGAGAATCGAACCCGGATCTATTGCTTGGAAGGCAACAATGCTAACCTTTACACCACTGATGCAGTTGTAACACCCACCGTAGTTCGATTAGAACCTTTGAGGTGAAAAGATGGCGTTACAAAGCCTGTGAGTTTGACTAAAAGAACCACAACAAATATTGAGGACTGGCCATGGTGTCATATAAAGATGTGCATCAGCTGCGAATCGAACCCGGATCTATTGCTTGTCAAGCAACAATGCTAACTTTTACACTACCGATGCAATTGTAACATATACCATAATTCAGCAAAATCCTTTGAGGTGAAAAGATGGCGCAACAAAACCTGTGAGTTTGGTAAAAAGAACCACCACAAAAATTGAGATCATACAAAGATGTGCATCAGCCGGGAATCGAACCCGGATCTATTGCTTGGGAAGCAACAATGCTAACCTTTACACCACTGATGCAATTGAAACAGTTATTTCGTTTTTCAGAAAAAACGTTAGAGGTACAAAGAATGCATAATGAGACCCGTGAGTTTGATGAAAAGAACCACAACAATTTTGGAGGACTGGCTATGGAAGTCATACACAAATGTGCATCAGCCGAGAGTCGAATCTGGATATAATTCTGGGAAGGTAACAATGCTAACCTTTTTACCACTAATCATATTGTAACACCTATACCGTGTTTCAGGAGAGACGTTTGAGGTAAAACGATGGCGTAAAATGACCTGTTAGTTTGATAAAAAAAACCACAAAAAAATTGGGGACTGGACATGGTGGTCATAAAAAGATGCACATCAGCCAAGAATCGAACCCGGATCAATTGCTTGGGAAGCAACAATGCTAACTTTTACACCACCAATGCAATTGTAACACATACCGTATTTCAGCAAAATCCTTTGAGGTGGAAAGATGGCGCAACAAAACCTGTGAGTTTGATAAAAAGAACCACAACAAAAATTGAGGTCATACAAAGATGTGCATGAGCCGGGAATCGAACCCAGATCTATTGCTTGGAAGGCAACAAAGCTAACCTTTACACCACTGATGCAATTGAAACAGGTATTTCGTTTTTCAGAAAAAACGTTAGAGTTAAAAAGATGGCGTAACGAGACCTGTGAGTTTGATGAAAAGAACCACAAAAATTTTTGAGGACTGGCTTTGGAGGTCATACAAAAATGTGCATCAGCCGGGAATCGAATCTGGATATTATTCTAGGAAGGTAACAATGCTAACTTTTACACCACTGATGCAGTTGTAACACATACCGTATTTCGACTAGAACTTTTGAGGTGAAAAGTTGGCGTTACAAAGCCTGTGAGTTTGATAAAAAGAACCACAACAAAAATTGAGGTCATACAAAGATGTGCATGAGCCGGGAATCGAACCCAGATCTATTGCTTGGAAGGCAACAATGCTAACCTTTACACCACTGATGCAATTGAAACAGGTATTTCGTTTTTCAGAAAAAACGTTAGAGTTAAAAAGATGGCGTAACGAGACCTGTAAATTTGATGGAAAGAACCAAAACAAGTATTGAAGACTGACCATGGTGGTCATACAAAAATGTGCATCAACCGGGAATCGAACCCGGATCTATTGCTTGGAAGGCAACAATGCTAACTTTTACACCACTGATGCAGCTGTAACACATACCGTATTTCGACTAGAACTTTTGAGGTGAAAAGTTGGCGTTACAAAGCCTGTGAGTTTGATAAAAAGAACCACAACAAAAATTGAGGTCATACAAAGATGTGCATGAGCCGGGAATCGAACCCGGATCTATTGCTTGGAAGGCAACAATGCAAACCCTTACTCCACTGATGCAGTTGTAACACATACCGTATTTCGACTAGAACTTTTGAGGTGAAAAGTTGGCGTTACAAAGCCTGTGAGTTTGATTAAAAGAACCACAACAAATATTGAGGACTGGCATGGTGTCATATAAAGATGTGCATCAGCTGCGAATCGAACCCGGATCTATTGCTTGTCAAGCAACAATGCTAACTTTTACACTACCGATGCAATTGTAACATATACCATAATTCAGCAAAATCCTTTGAGGTGAAAAGATGACGCAACAAAACCTATGAGTTTGGTAAAAAGAACCACCACAAAAATTGAGGTCATACAAAGATGTGCATCAGCCGGGAATCGAACCCAGATCTATTGCTTGGAAGGCAACAATGCTAACCTTTACACCACTGATGCAATTGAAACAGGTATTTCGTTTTTCAGAAAAAATGTTAGAGTTAAAAAGATGGCGTAACGAGACCTGTGAGTTTGATGAAAAGAACCACAAAAATTTTTGAGGACTGGCTTTGGAGGTCATACAAAAATGTGCATCAGCCGGGAATCGAATCTAGATATTATTCTAGGAAGGTAACAATGCTAACCTTTGCACCACTGATCATATTGTAACACTTACACCGTGTTTCAGGCAAGATGTTTGAGATAAAACGATGGCGTAACATGACCTGTTAGTTTGTTAAAAAGAACCACAAAAAGTATTGGGGACTGGCTATGGTGGTCATACAAAAAATGTGCATCAGCCGGAAATCGAACCCGGATCTTTTGCTTGGAAGGCAACAATGCTAACCTTTACACCACTGATGCAATTGTAACAGTTATTTCGTTTTTCAGAAAAAAACATTTGAGTTAAAAAGATGGCGTAACGAGACCTGTGCGTTTGATAAAAAGAACCACAACAATTATTGAGGACTGGCTAGGGCGGTCAGAAAAAAGCATGTATCAGCAAGGAAACGAACTTGGATCTATTGTTTGGAAAGCAAAAATGCAAACAATCACACCACTGATGTCTTTAAAACACTTATATTATGTTTCAACGAATACTTGCGAGGCAGCATGATGCCTCAACAAAACTTGTTAGTTTGATAAAACAAACCTATATAAAAATTGAATGCCTGCAGAAGGGGTCATATAAATATGTGCATCAGCCGGGAATCGAACCCAGATCTATTGCTTGGGAAGCAACAATGCTAACCTTTACACCACTGATGCAATTGTAACACATACAGTATATCAACAAAAACCTTTGAGGTGAAACGATGGCGTGACAAACCCTGGGAGTTTGATTAAAAGAACCACTACAAATATTGAGAACTGGCTATGGAGGTCATACAAAGATGTGCATCGCCCTAGAATCGAACCCGGATCTATTGCTTGAGAAGCAACAATCTTAACTTTCACACCACTGATGCAATTGGAACAGTTATTTCGTTTTTCAGAAAAAACCTTTGAGTTTAAAAGATGGCGTAACGAGACTTGTGAGTTTGATAAAAAGAACCACAACAGTAATTGAGGACTGGCTATGGTGGTAAAAAAAAAACATGCATCACCTGGGAAACAAACCTGATCTATTGTTTGAAAAGCAACAGTGTAACATTCACACCACTGATGCCCTTACAACACTTATATTAGGTTTCAGAAGAAAACGTCTGAGGTAGCATGATGCCTCAACAAAACCTGTTAGTTTGATAAAACAAACCTCAAGAACGATTGAAGGCTTGCAGAAGTGGTCATATAAATATGTGCACCAGCTAGGAATAGAACACGGATCTATCGCTTAGAAGGCAACCATGCCAACCTTTACACCACTGATGCAATTGCAACATTTTTATTATGTTTCTGCAAACACCATTGAGGTGAAAAGATGGCGCAACAAATCCTTTGAAATTGATGAATAGAACCACTACAAGTATTGAAGACTGGCATGGTGGTCATACAAAGATGTGCATCAGGCAGGAATCGAACATGGATCTATTGCTTGGGAAGCACCAATGCTAACTTTTGCACCACTGATGCAATTGAAACAGTTATTTCGTTATTCAGAAAAACGTTTGGGTTAAAGAAATGGCTTATTGAAACCTGTTAGTTTGATAAAAAGAATCACAACAATTATTGATGACTGGCTATGGAGGTCATACAAAACTGTGCATCAGCCGGGAATCGAATCCTGATATAATTCTGGGAAGGCAACAATGTTAACCTATACACCACTGAGGCAATTGTAACATTTAGTGCGTTTTCAGCAAAAACGTTTGAGTTTAAAAGATGGCGCAATGAGACCTGTGATTTTGATAAAAAGAACCACAACAGTTATTGAGGGCTGGCTATGATGGTCAGAAAAAAAACATGCATCAGCTGGGAAACGAACCTGGATCTATTGTTTGGAAAGCAACAATGTTAACATTTACACCACTGATGCATTTATAACACTTATATTATGTTTCAGCGAAAACGTGTGAGGTAGCATGATGTGTTATTCTTGTATATTTGAAAGCTAAACAGCAACTGACTTACTGCATAAGTGAGACAAGAGAGTAAAAAGATTATTACATAAGAATTACATAACAGATGACTAAGCCGATATGAACAAAGAGTCTGACAACGGCTATATACAAATACAAAATAATGACTGGTCAATGTCAACAACTAGTACATATTCAACACTCCCACATAGTTTTGACATGTTGAGCCTGGCTTACATACTCATCAATTCCATAGCGAACCGGAGGTCTACGTTTGCGAGCGGATAAGCGTCGCTGTTGCCCTTCAACAATGCATTGCCTAGAGAAGTTTGGATTTGTCTGTTCATTTTCTGAATGTTTAACAACAATAGATTTCTGCTTTGTTATTGGTCACATGATGGTTTAACGGTGTTTGTAAAGTTCGTTTCATCAAATACCACGTCTCGCCTAGTAGTGACTTTACCAGTCGATTCATCAAGCAGGCGGTCTGCCTTTGACTGTTTGCTGTATCCTATAAACCTTAGCTTCTGGCACTTCTTGTCAAGTTTCTGTCGTAGTTGATCTGGAACATGAGCATAAGCAATACATACAAACACCCTTAGATTGTCTATGTTGGGTTTGCGTTCATCCCACTTCTCATACGGTGTGAGATCATTCTTGTGTGAAGAAGTGGAAAGCCGATTTCTAACGTAGGCAGCAGTAGAAATGGCCTCAGCCCAGTATTGCTTTGGCAATTTAGCATGGCACAACATTGAATGTGCTGCTTCACACAGAGTTCTATTCATTTGCTCGGCAATACCATTTTGTACTGGTGAGTAGGCTGATGTGAGTTCATGATGAATACCTTTAGATTTCAAGTAGTCAGTAAATTCTTGAGACAAGTATTCACCACCTCTATCTGATCTCAGTGTTTGAAGGGTTTCTCTAGATTGGTTGGCTGTATATGCTTCAAACTCTTTTAACTTCTCAGGTACCTCAGATTTGTTTCTAAGAAAATACACAGCACAGCATGTAGAAAAATTATCTATAAAAGTAACGGAATATTTGCTACCTCCAATTGATTCTGTTTCCATTGTACAAACGTCGGAATGTACTAGTTCTAGCTTACGGGTAGCCTTGATATCTCCCACAGGTTTGAAGGGTTCACGAGTCATTTTCCCTTCAGCACAGCCTTCACAGAAGGAAATGTTCATTGCAAGTAAGCTTGTTGCACAGACTATATTTCCTTTGCTCAGTTTTTTCAGATCAGATTCATTTACATGTACGAGACGTTGATGCCAAATCTCTGCGCTAGCAGTGTTCGCGTATTGAGTTTCAGTTTGCACACAGTCTAGACTGAACAGCTTATTAGCTAGTGATCCCATGGCCCTAAATCGACCAGTAGCATCTTTAATCCAACATCGAGTATGGCCGAATTGAACAATGTAGCCTTTCTTAGTGGCAGCTCAAACTGAAAATAAATTGCTAGCTAGCTGAGGGACATGAAGTACATTGTAAAATACAGCCGCACATTGAACTCTACGATTGAGTTTTAGCATCACTTTCACAGCACCAACTCCCACAGCTTCAACTGTTCGACCATCACCTAGGCTGACCATTTCTATATGTTCTAGCTTCTTGTAGCTATTAAAACTTTCCCTGTTAGGTGACATATGACACGATGCTCCAGAGTCAATTAGCCAGAGTGAGCTACTGTGCAATGAAAATGTGTTGCCATGATGAGTGATAAATGTAAATTCATTGCCTACACAGTCATTGTCACTTTCACATACAGTTTTTTTACATTCACTTACTAACTGCGCGTTTGGTCGGCGTCTGTCCTCTGAGCATTCTAGTGACTTGTGCCCAGGCTTATTACAGTTGTAGCAAATAATAGGTTTTCTTGCTCTAGGCTGCTTTCTTGACACCAATGCAGAATCAGATGCACTGGCAGAACTAGATTCATCGGAGTTTCGCTCATTACGTTTCCACTCTTCATTTATCAATGATTGCTGGGAAAACTCAAGACTCAAGTTGTCTACTCTTGCTTCTAATGCTGTTGCAAGATGAGCATAGCTGTTTGGAAGGCTGCTTAAGAGCGTGACTACTTGATCTTCTTCAGAAATTGGTGCATCGATAGCGGCGAGTTTATCTGTAAGTCCTTTCATGTGTTTCAAGTGCTGTTCTACAGGTGTACCCTCCTTCATTACTGTTCTGAAATATTGTTTCTTAAAGAATAGAGAAAGCATAATATTATTATGCCTTATTAGTTATCTTGAGGTGTTGACTGATGTTCTAAAAAAAGAATCAAGGAGATTGACCCACTAGAAGCTGAGATATAGCCAGCCAAACACAGGTCTACCTAATAAAGAATCAAAGGAAAACCCTTCGAAAATCCCGAAAACTGTGACGTATAAAATCAACTTAATGTTCATGTGCCGGAGTTGCGCACCCTTACCGCCGTTACGTATAATGATTGTTTTGGCTACGAGATGTGAAACCCTTCTCGCGATAGTAAATAATTTACAGACTAGCTCTGGTTTCTCAGGAAAATCAAGCAAACATTGTGTGGTAAAGGCATTTGCCCACAACCCCTCGCCATGATTTTTCAAAACAGAAGAGCAGATTTTGACTATTGTGCTTCAAATTTTAACTTGATCTCCACGGATATGCTCCGAAGGTCCTCTGTTCAACGAACGGCGCGTGTATAGTCTATATGCGACATCCGCGATTCCAGTTCGTTTAGAATAAAAAATGGGAATGTGAATTTTTGTTCATTCATCATTTTTCTACTGTGTATCTACTGCAGCATTTAGTTGATTTTCATGATTGTCGTCACTATTAACAAACTGTAAGTTCACTACAGCCATAATCTTAAAAAGAATAACTTGACCGTGCTGCTCTTTCTGTAAGAAAAGAAAACGATAACTTTTGATTTTTCTATTATCTTATCTATGATTATTTTTTATGATTAATATAATAATCATAATGCATATTATACAAAATAATAATATAGCTGTGTATAGAATAAATGATGTAATTAATATAATTTGTAGAAAATTCCAAATGATAACCGAGATTGATGATTGATTTAATTGATTCCATTTATTAGCTATAGTTAAAAAAATCTGAACAACGCTAAAGATTAGTTTGAATAGGAAAACTAAGTAGGAGAACAACAAAACTGAGCTGAACTAGCAAGATAGCGGAATGTTGCGAAATAATAGATGCGTGTAATTATTTTATTCTAAAACTAATCTACACGTCAGAGGGACTGGTTCGGAATTCTCAGAGCAATGATTGTTAGGCCCAATTTGATTGTTCTATACTTCCAGAGATTAAACCAATTAAAACGCCGTGATTGTTATAGGAGAGCGCATTAGTTGGCTTAATTGACCAATGGCGCATAAGTCGATTTCATACGTCATATATTGATGATTACCAAAACACTTATGTTTTTTGGTAGACCTGTGTTTGGCTGGCTATATCTCAGCTTCTGATTGATCAATCTCCTTGATTCTTTTTTTAGAACATCAGTCAACACCTCAAGATAAATAATAAAGCATAAAAATATTATGCTTTTTCTATTCTTTAAGAAATAACTTGTTTGCTAGTGTATTGTGTTCAAAGTGGTTTTGAAGCCGCTTCCATGCTACATCAGGTGCTTCTGTATCTGTTATTAAGTAGAGAAGTTCAGTACTAACAGACAGAGTAATTACTGAGAAAGCCTTACGATACCTGGATGTAAAAGCAGTTTTCAGCGCTTGATCAGCCGAACCTTCTGGTGCTTTCTCAGTACCATTCACGATATTGTACAGATCCTTTACCAGCAAAATGTGTTTCATCTGAAACTTCCATGTCTGATAGTTCTGACTGTCCAACTTATCTATTGTCCATTTATCACTATTCATTGTAGAATGAGAGATACAATCTAAGTTCTGGTTCAGTAGTCCTTGTTTTACTGTTCCTGATATCAATGATATACAGCCCCCAAAGATAGCCGACGGCTCTCATATGGGTGGGGTTTAATGCTGGAGCTCTATTGGGATGAACCCTAACACGGTACCCGAACAAACAAATATGCTGAATAAAGCCCCCTGTAAATTTACAAATATTATGAACTATAGTGGTTATTTTACTTATCTGGTGAATTTACTTTGTTGTCAAATAAATATAGTATCCCAATATTGCCACCATTATGATCAGTCAGTTGCCATTCGCAAGCATTCGTGATATTAATAGTCGCTATCGTAAAATAGCTCAAATTTGGTGTTGTATTTAGATTTTGAGTATGAAAACTACACTGCACAGCTTTGCCTGCTGTCCCATCTTATTGGCCAGGTAAAACAATGTGAAAACGATGAAAGACTTTGTCATTTTATATTAGGGGTGGCAAAATATTAATCAAAAACTAGGAAAAAAAGCCGTTGTTTGGGTAAATTATATTCAACTTTAAGCATATACTACAACCTTTACAAATTTTAAAATTACTAAAAGTACGTAATTTGAAATGTCTTATTTTGTATGGATGTATTATTTTGGTTAGGTATCACCCCTATATTGTAGAAATTAAAGGTTTGCTATTGTGAACCGCGGGTCTACTGACTGAATGAGCTAATGAAACGATAACAGCGAGTCGTGTTTTTCAAAACCTAACAAGGCAATGCGATCGCCCCGCGAGAGTTGTGTTAGCTCTGAAACCCAAGCTAGCATAATCCTAACAGAGCTCCATCATTAAACCCCGCCCATATAACAGCCGTCGGCTATCCTTGGGGGGCTGTATATCATTGCTGATATCAACTGTTTAACTCCTGGTTCACCAGTCGTTGGTCAGTCAGTATAATAGCCGATCGTCTTTGTTCTGGTATCAAACTCGTGTACAGCTTCTTTGGTTGCCTGTCTGGGCCCATAACCTGTTATTCTTGTATATTTGAAAGCTAAACAGCAACTGACTTACTACATAAGTGAGACAAGAGAGTAAAAGCTAGGATTATTTTGATTAGGATTTAGGATTATATGATTTACACCAAGGATTATTACATAAGAATTACATAACAGATGAGTAAGCCGATATGAACAAAGAGTCTGGCAACGGCTATATACAAATACAAGATAATGACTGGTCAATGTCAACAACTAGTACATATTCAACATGATCCCTCAACAAAACCTGTGAGTTTGATAAAACAAATCTCAAGAATGATTGAAGGCTGGCAAAAGCGGTCATAAAAAGATGTGAATCAGCCAGGAATCGAACGCGGATCTATTGCTTAGAAGGTAGCCATGCAAAATTTTACACCACTGATGCAATTAAAACACTTATATTATGTTTGAGAAAACACGTTTGAGGTGAAAAGATGGCACAACGGATCCTGTGAATTTGATGAATAGAACCAAAACAAGTATTGAAGAATGACCATGGTGGTCATACAAAGATCTGCATCAGCCAGGAACCGAACCCGGATCCATTGCTTAAGAAGCAACAATGCTACCCTTTACACCACTGATGCTATTGTAACACATACCGTATTTCAGCATAAACCTGTGAGGTGAAAAGATGGCGTAACAAAACCTGTGAGTTTGATAAAAAGAAGTACAACAAATATTTAGGACTGGCAATGGAGGACATACTAAAATGTGCATCAGCTAGGAATCGAACCCGAATGCAATTCTGAGAAGGCAACAATGCTAACCTTTACACCACAGATCATAATGTAACACTTATACCGTGTTTCAGAAAAGACGTTTGAGGTAAAGCGATGGCGTAACATGACCTGTCAGTTTGATAAAAAGAACCACAAAAACTAATGGGGACTGGCTGTGGAAGTCATACAAAGATGTGCATCAGCCGGGAATCGAACCTGGATCTATTACTTGGAAGGCAACCATGCTAACTTTTACACCACTGATGCAATTCTAACAGTTATTTCGTTTTCCAGAAAAACGTTTGAGTAACATGGCGTAACGAGACCTGTGAGTTTGATAGAAAGAACCACAACAATTATTGAAGACTTGCCATGGTGGTCAGAAACATTTACGCCAATGATGCACCTATAACACATATATTAAGTTTCAGCGAAAATGTCTGAGTTAGCATGATGCCTCAACAAAACCTGTGAGTTTGATAAAACAAACCTCAAGAACGATTGAAGGCTGGCAGAAGCGGTCATAAAAAATATGTGCATCAGCCGGGAATTGAACACGGATCCATTGTTTAGAAGTCAACCATGCAAACTGTCACACCACTGATACAATTGTAACAGTTATTTTGTTTTTCAGAAAAAACGTTTGAGTTAACAAGATGGCGTAACGAGACCTGTGAGTTTAATAAAAACAACCACAACAATTATTGAGGACTGGCTATGGTGGTCAGAAAAAAATATGCATCAGAAGGGAAACGAACCAGGATCTATTGTTTGAAAAGCAACAATACCAACATTCACACCACTGATGCCCTTATAACACATATATTAAGTTTCAGTGAAAACATGTGAAGTAGCATGATGCCTGAACAAAACCTGTGAGTTTGATGAAACAAACCTCAAGAACAATTGAAGGCTGGCAGAAGAGGTCATTTAATTACGTGCATCAGCCAGGAATTGAACACGGATCTATTGCTTAGAAGGCAACCATGCAAACTTTTACACCACTGATGCAATAACAACAATTTTATTATGTTTCAGCAAACATGTTTGAGGTGAAAAGATGGCGCAACAAATCCTGTGAATTTGATGAATAGAACCAAAACAAGTATCGAAGACTGACCATGGTGGTCATACAAAGACGTGCATCAGCCAAGAATCAAACCCAGATTTATTGCTTGGGAAGCAACAATGCTAACTTTTGCACCACTGATGCAATTGAAACAGTTATTTCGTTATTCAGAGAAACGTTTTGGTTAAACAAATGGCGTAACGACACCTGTGAGTTTGATTAAAAGAACCACAACAATTATTGAGGACTGGCTATGGAGGTCATACAAAACTGTGCATCAGCCGGGAATCGAATCCGGATAAAATTCTGGGAAGGCAACAATGTTAACCTTTACACCACTGATGCAATTGTAACAGTTAATGCGTTTTTCAGCAAAAACGTTTGAGTTTAAAAGATGGCGCAACGAGATCTGTGAGCTTGATTAAAATAACCACAACAATTTTTGAAGACTGGCTATGGAAGTCATACAAAAATGTGCATCAGCCGGGAATCGAATCCCGATATTATTCTGGGGAAGGCAACAATGCTAACCTTTACACCACTGATCATATTGTTACACTTATACCGTGTTTCAGGAAAGACGTTTGAGGTAAAACGATGGCGTAACATATATATATATATAGTACTTTATTGGCAATAATTTCATTTCACAAATAGAAATGCTTTTCAAATTAGGCCATACAACAATAGTAAAACAAACAAAAAGGGAAAAAAGCAACAGTTAGCCATTAAAATTGAATAAATAGTCTGACACATAGTGTTTAAAATGCCTTTCTCTGCTAAGAGAACGCATATTTGGTGGAAGATTGTTAAAGCAGCTGGCAATGACATTTTCAAAATGATTGTTAGTGATTGTATGCAATTTGTTCACATCATGTAAGTTAAAATGAGTTAAAAACCTGTAATTGTCATGTAAAAAACGAGGACACAAACCATGAAAAATCTTGAAACATTGAATTGAAGTAAAATAAATATTTAGCATAGGCAGAGTAAGAAGACGCAGATATTTGGAAAGATCATTTGTTGGAATAATATATGCAGGCATATGATGTAAATTTGCAAAGAGTTGAAATGCTCTTTTTTGCAGCAAAAATAAATCCTTAGTGACATATCTTGGAGCTAGATTATAATAAATGTTGATACCATAAATAATATGGCAAAATATAAACTGATAATAAAATCCAATAGCAGATTTTGAGTTCATGTATGGCCTGCAAAATTTGAGCAGAGTCAATGACTTCGTGACCTTACTACAAATAGTGTCGACATGATTATTCCAAGAGAGTCTATCTGTCAAAAGAAATCCTAACAATTTTGTCTTATGTCTACAAGTGATGGATTGACTGTTAAACTTAAGCGTAAAGCTGTTTCGAAGGTTTTCATCAGTATTTTAAAGAAGAAAGTGTGATTTTTGTAAATTGATTGTCATATGATTTGCTGTACACCAGTTGCTAATAATTTTCATGATGAGATTGCAGTTCATCTCAAGAGGTTGCACATCTTTGTGATAACTAACAAAAACAGTATCATTGGCGTAGGCAAAGCCTTTTGGAATAAGTCTAAGAAGATCATTTATATATATTAAAAATAATACTGGCGCAATAAGTGACACCTGTGGGACACCAACATCTATATCTAGTGTCAATGATTCCTTGTCATTCATGACGACCTTTTGGCATCTTTTGTGAAAATAGGATTGAAATATTTGCAACGATTTATTTTTAAAACCAGCAAGTTCTAGTTTATGATATAATATTTTGTGATTGACACAGTCAAAAGCTTTGCTGAAATCCAAAAACATCAAGCAAATCTTCTCACCTCTGGTTTTCAAATCCAAACAATCTGAGATTAGTTTATGAACAGCATCAGTGCATGAATGACTTTTTCTTAAACCACACTGATAAGGATGTAAAATATTATTTTTGGACAAATGAGAGAAGATGGGAATATTTAAGTGATTTTCAAAAACTTTAGATAAAATAGGGAGCACTGAAATAGGGCGGAAATTTGATGGGCTGCTATTATCTCCTCCTTTAAACAATGGAGTAACTCGTGCATGTTTCCATGCTGAAGGACAAAAGCCAACAATCAATATTCTGTTAAACATATCAGTGATAATAGGTACAATGAATGGAAGAGTTGCTTTTATCATTTTTACAGAAATATTGTCTATGCCTGAGGCTTCGGAATTAGGAATGTTACTGATATATTTTACAATATCATGAGGAGTAAATTTTGGAAACTCATTAAATGTGGTCTTCAACTCGGTGTTTTGACAAGACAAATAAGGATTGGATGACGGTAAAATTGAATTTGAAAGTTTACTAGCAATAGACACAAAATGTGAGTTAAGTTCTGAAGCTGACAAACAAGTGTCACAGCTTTGAGGTTTCTTATTTTTCACATTCAAAGCTTGCCAAAGCTTACGCGTATCACCAAGAAGCTTACGTTTATCACCAAGCTTTGACTGTTTAACAAGTTCGTCAATACATTTTGTTTTTTTCTTTTAATGAGATTTGTGACAAAATTGCGCTGCTTTTTGTAAGCAGTCCAATCTTTGCAGTTTTTCAGTTTTTCTCTCAACTTTATATTTTGCTGTACCTCTTTGTCAAGCCAGATATAGGTAAAGATTCTAACTTGACTTTTCTAGTTTTAAGAAGTGCTAACTCATTGACAGCCGTAGAAAACTTTTGATTAAATAAGTTAATCATGTCATCAGTGTTCTTTTTAATCAAAATATCATTCCAACTGATGAAGGAAAACATATTTGAAATATTATCAGGAACGAATCTGGAGTAATCTCTATAAGTGATTTTCCGAGGAAATGATTTATGTGCAACACCAATTTTTCTCACAATAAATACTAAATTATGATCACTCATAGACAATTTAAGTACTCCAGAAAATTTGGCGTGATGAGAGAAATTTGTATACACAAGGTCAATTAATGTCGAGGAGTTTACAGTTACTCTTGTGGGTTTGCCAATCAGCTGTTTTAAAGACAACGGATTACATATTTTCCTTTTCCATTTGAAACTTTCTTTTGTGTTCAACAAATTGATATTGAAATCACCTAGTATTAAAATTTTTTCAGTGTTGCTGTAACACTCTTTCACGAAGTCTGAAAATTTTGTTATCCAATCTACTGTAGAATTTGGAGGTCTATAAACAAAAAACACTATGTAAGATCTCAAAATAACTGGAATGATTTTAATGGAAAGACTATCAGCAGCAATTTCGTTAATAGGAAATTCCAAACGCTTGAAATTAATGGAGTTGTGAATATAGCATAATAAGCCACCGCCCTGGTTATAGTTCCTATCATTTCTTATCATATTATAACCAGAAATTTTAAAGTAATCATCACCATGTCTAGCTCCAGAAAATGTCTCAGAAAAACAAATGACTTTAAATTTATACTTAAAAATCAAATACTTAACTTCATCCATTTTGGAAAATAAACCTCTAATATTTAAATGGGCAATGGAAAATCCTTTAGAGAGATCCATCATTTAAGAGGTTCAGCATGACATAAACAATGAGTTGATGGTATACTTATTCCATGTGAGATGGCATTTTGGTAGAATGGGAAGAGGATAATTTAATCTTCAAGGAGCTCAATCTTTTACCATCTTTGAACAATTTTTCTATGAAGGCATCAGGGTCAGTATCTTTGATATCTTGATGTATTTTATTGTCATCTGCATTGAGTGGGACACCTTTAACAATGACTTCATTCTCTTTAAGAGAATCTGGATCAATGGACAGTCTGCAGGATGATCCATCAAACAGATCAGATTTCCAACAATCTGTAACTTCTTTAGCGGTGTCCGGGGATCGGAATTGAATCATAATTCTAGGATTGTTTGATTTGAAGTTGTAGCGAGTAACGAGTTCAATGATGGTTGGCCCGTACTGACTGTTTATAGCTTTGCGTACCGTGTCTTGATTAAATGATTTATGGAGATAAGAGTTTGATCAAATTGAAACCACAATGTTGTTGTTTCCAACAATAGCAGTCTTCTGTTGTTTAGATTGAGCTGGTTGCTTGACAGCTGTTGCTGGAATACGCGGATCAACATTCATTAGGGTAAGATTTGAAGTTGACGGCGTATTTTGTTTGTTGCACGATTTACTTTCTGGGTTTGTACACACTGCTGCATTAGCTGAATGTTTCCTTAGTGGTTGATCTTGAAAATAAAGATTTCGCTTTGTTGTCTCAGCATAAGAACTTTGTTGTTCCTTGAGCTCATCAAATAGTGATTTTTGCATAGCTAAAAGTTTGTTATCAAACTGATTTGATGACCATGATGAATACCTGATGAATTCATCTTTAAGATTTTCTGTAGAAATAGATGTTGATAATAACTTTTCAATTTTTGTTTCCAAATCCGCAAATCTGGTGATTAAGAATTCTACTGAAATACTCAATTTTGAGCAGTTTTTACATGTTTCCGTAGCTTTTTTGGAAGTAGTGTATGAAGCACTTGTTGAGGCTTCATGATTGATTGTAGACAGACACAAAGTTACTGATTGAATATATGATGGAGAATTAGATGAAGACAGCGTTGAAAGCTCATCAATGCACTTGGTTTTTATTTGCACATTAAGAGCCTTCTCTTGATCTTCTGTGAAGGTGGTTAATATCTGTTCATAGTGGGAAATGAAGATGTCAAGATTTGTAAGCTTGTTCACAAGTATTCTACTCGTAGTGTTGTAAAAATTTACAGTATACCAGGCTGAAACACTCAAGTGCATTACTAGACCAGAATGGTCTATATTCTCCTTTATCGATTCCACTTTATAGTTAGATGAAATGTGAACCCCGAAACTACGTTTGAAAACCTCATAACTGGCAGCAGTACAATTTATTACTATCTGTGGGTTTTCAGGCTTACCCAGAATGTCGTAGGTAGTTTTAGTCCTTTCGGCATGTTCTATTTTCTTGTGAAGAGATTTGATCTTGGACAAGATGTATGGCAGCTGATTGGATTTTAACACTCCACTTGTTTCTTCTTCAGAGGTCTGACTGTCCAGTTCGTCTATCTGCCCTTCTTTATTAGTTTTAGAAGACTGTTTTTTCCTCTATTTTAACTTGTTACCCATTGCTTTTCAGAATTATTTCAAATTTAAGCAAGCAACAGAGAGAGCACAAATTTTGCATGACCTGTTAGTTTGATAAAAAGAACCACAACCAATATTGGAGACTGGCTAAGGTGCTCATACAAAAATGTGGACCAGCCGAGAATTGAACCCAGATGTATTGCATGGAAGGCAACAACACTAACCTTTACACCACTGATGTAGTTATAACACTTATTTTAGGTCTCAGCAAAATAATTTGATGTGAAAAGATTGCGCAACAAAACCTGTGAGTTTGACAAAACGAACCCCATCAAGTATTGAAAACTGGCCATGGTGGTCATATAGAGATGTGCATCATCCAGGGTTCGAACCCGGATCTATTGCTTGGGAAGCAACAATGCTATAGCCTTTACACCACTGATGCAATTGCAACAGTTATTTCGTTTTTCAGAAAAAAGTTTGAGGTAAAAAGTGGCGTAACGAGACCTGGGAGTTTAATAAAAAGAACCAAAACAATGATTGAGGACTGGCTATGGAGGTCATACAAAGATGTGCATCAGCCGGAAATCGAACCCGTATATAATGCTTGAAAAGCAACAATGCTAACCTTTACACCACTGATGCAATTGAAACAGTTATTTCAATTTTCAGAAAAAACGTTTGAGTAAAAAAGATGGCGCAACAAATCCTGTGACTTTGATAAAAAGAACCACAACCAATATTGGAGACTGGCTAAGGTGCTCATACAAAAATGTGGACCAGCCGAGAATTGAACCCAGATGTATTGCATGGAAGGCAACAACACTAACCTTTACACCACTGATGTAGTTATAACACTTATTTTAGGTCTCAGCAAAATAATTTGATGTGAAAAGATTGCGCAACAAAACCTGTGAGTTTGACAAAACGAACCCCATCAAGTATTGAAAACTGGCCATGGTGGTCATACAGAGATGTGCATCAGCCAGGAATCGAACCCGTATCTATTGCTTGGAAAGTAACATTGCTAAACTTTACACCACTGATGCAATTGTAACACACACCGTATTTTAGCAAAATCCTTTGAGGTGAAAAGATGGTGTAACAAACTCTGTGAGTTTGATAAATAGAACCACAACATATATTGAAGACTGATTATGGAGGTCATACAAAGAGGTGCATCAGCCAAGAATCAAACCCAGATCTATTGATTGGAAGGCAACAATGCTAACCTTTACACCACTGGTGCAATTGTAACTGTTATTTCGTTTTTCAGTTGAAAATTTGAGTTAAAAGGATGGCGTAACGAGACTTGTGAGTTTGATAAAAAGAATCCAAACAATTATTGATTACTGGCTATGGAGGTCATACAAAAATGTGCATTAGCCGGGAATCGAATTCGGATATAATTCTGGGAAGGCAACAATCCTAACCTTTACATTAGTAATGCAATTGTAACAGTTATTTCGTTTTTCAGAAAAATCGTTTGAGTTAAAAAGATGGCGTAACGAGACCTGTGATTTTGATGAAAAGAACCACAAAAATTCTTGAGGACTGGCTATGTAGGTCATGCAAAGATGTGCATCAGCTGGGAATCAATTCCGGATATGTTTCTGGGAAGGCAACAATGCGAACCTTTACACCACTGATCATATTGTAACATTTATACCGTGTTTCAGGAAAGAAGTTTGAGGTAAAACGATGGCGTAACATGATTTGTTAGTTTGATAAAAAGAACCACAACAATTATTGGGGACTGGCTATGGTGGTCAGAAAAAAACATGCATCGGCCGGGAACTGAACCTTGATCTATTGCTTGGTAAGCAACAATGCTAACATTTACACCACTGATGCGCTTATAACCCTTATGTTTGGTTTCAGCGCAAACGCGTGAGGTAGAATGATGCCTCAACAAAACCTGTGAGTTTGATGAAACAAACCTCAAGAACAATTGAAGGCTGGCAGAAGAGGTCATTTAATTACGTGCATCAGCCAGGAATTGAACATGGATCTATTGTTTAGAAGGCAACCATGCAAACTCTTACACCACTGATGCAATTACAACACTTTCATTATGTTTCAGCAAACACGTTTGAGGTGAAAAGATGGCGCAATAAATCCTTTGAATTTGATGGAAAGAACCAAAACAAGCATCGTTGACTGACCATAGTGGTCATACAAAGATGTGCATCAGCCGGGAATTGAACCCGGATCAATTGCTTGGGAAGCAACAATGCTAATCTTTACACCACTGATGCAATGGTAACACATATAGTATTTCAACAAAAACCTTTGAGGTGAAACGATGGTGTGACAAACCCTGTGAGTTTGATAAAAAGAACCACTACAAATATTGAGGACTGGCGATTGAGGTCATACAAAGATATGCATCGGCCTGGAATCGAACCCGGATCTATTGCTTAGGAAGCAACAATCCTAACTTTTAAACCACTGATGCAACTGAAACAGTTATTTCGTTTTTCAGAAAAAAGACATTTGAGGTAAAAAGATGGCGTAACGAGACCTGTGAGTTTGATGAAAAGAACCACAAAAATCTTTGAGGACCGGATTTGGAGGTAATACAAAAAGGTGCATCAGCCAAGAATCGAATCCGGATATAACTCTAGGAACGTAACAATGCTAACCTTTACACCACTGATCATATTGTAACACTTATACCGTGTTTCAGGAAAGACGTTTGAGGTAAAACGATGGCGTAACATGACCTGTTAGTTTGATAAAAAGAACCACCATAAAATATTGGGGACTGGCTATGGTGGTCATACAAAGATGTGCATCAGGCGAGAACTAAACCCGGATCTATTGCTTGGGAAGCAACAATGTTAACCTCTACACGACTGATGCAATTATAACAGTTATCGTAAGTTTCAGCGAAAATGTTTCTGGTAAAATGATGCCACAACAAAACCTGTGAGTTTGATGAAACAAACCACAAGAAGTTTTGAAGACTGGAAAAAGTGGCATACAAAAATGTCCATGAGCAGGTTTTCCTACCCGGATCTATTGTTTGCAAGGCAGCAATGCTAACCTTTACAACACTGATGCAATTATAACACTTTTATTAAGTTTCAGCGAAAATGTTTGAGGCAAAATGGTCGAACACCCAAACCCGTGAGTTTGATAAAACGAACGACAACAAGAATTGAGGACTGACCATGGTGGTCACACAAAAGTGTGCATAAGCCGGGAATTGAACCCAGATTTATTGCTTGGAAAGCAACAATGCTCACCTTTACACCGCTGATGCAATTATAAGACTTATGTTAGATTTCACTGAAAATGTTTGAAGTAAACAGATGGCGCAGCAAATCCTCTGAGTTTGATAAAACAAACCACAAAAAGATTGAAGACTGGCAGAAGCGGTCATACAAAATTGTGCATCAGCCAGGAATCGAACCCGAATGTATTGTTTGGAAACCAGCAGTTTTAACCTTTACACCACTGATGCACATATATCACTTTTATTAAGTTTCAGCAAAAAACGTTTGAGGTAAAATGATGGCGCACCCAAACCTGTGAGTTTGATAAAATGAACCAGAACAAGTAATGCGCACTGGCCATGGTGGTCATACAAAAGTGTGCATCAGCCGGGAGTCGAACCTGGAACTATTGCTTAGAAGGCAACAATGGTCACCATTACACCACTGATGCAAGTGTAACGCTTTTAATGTCTTCCAGCCAAAAAGTTTGAGGTAGCAAAATTGCACAACAAACCCGAAAATTCGATGTAAAGATTGACAACAACTATTGACCACTGGTAGTGGTGGTCCTATAAAACTTTGCATAAGCCAGGAATCGAACCCGAATGTATTGTAGGAAATGCAGCAATTCTGACCTTTTCACCATTGATCCAAGTGTAACACTTACATTGGCCCATTTGCCACACTTCCCATTCGCCTGGAACCTCGCCAATGGCTAATTTAAGTAAGCTAGTTACCCATGGCTCTTACTAATACTTAGAATGGCATTGTGTCATAGCGGAGAGTGGTGGAATATTTTTAAGCATTTAGAGACATTTATCGCCTAAAGAATCCATCCTTCTTGCATCGTCAAATTGGGGAGTGAGAGATTCCAAGATTAAATCTTCTGCCCAACAGGTTTTTCATTCCAATTTTTCAATAGCTATTGCTCGACAACCACAGATTGTGAGATATATATATAAATATATATATACATGTATATATATATATATATATATATATATATATATATATATATATATATACATATATATATATATATATATATATATATATATATATATATATATATAAGTAAACTATGCAATGTTACGAAAACATAGTTTATGATTAGTATATTAAACTTGCGATGCAATAACATGTTTTGTTCCTAAGAATGGTTTAATTGTTCTTTTTTAACGTTTTTTTAAAGCTATGCCTATACAACGTGTAGATATATTCTATGCTAAGACTTTAGCCCAGCTAGAGACTGAAGAGTAACATAGAATATCTTTAATTTTGAGCCACTAAGTGTCGGCTAGCATAAACAATAACCATTTAAAATGATTGCATTCTTACAGAAGGAAAAGAATGCTCTGTTGAGAAAATCTCACCATCTTAAGCTTATAGATACTTTTAGTTTCTTCAAGTGTTTTTCTGTGCATTGAGCGGATTTACATGATGAATGCTTATCCTGCTCAGAGGTTAGTTTATACAGAGCTCGCTTCTGCTGTTAATAAAGCATTTTGTTTTTAGTCTCTACAAAGTAAGCAACACTTTTTGAAATAATTTATTGAGGAGCTCAAAGCTTAAAAGTTCCATTGTTATACTAGCTAGGTATCGCTCTATTAATTTTCCATGAAAATCCATTAAAGCTCGATTTAACAACCATGAGTAGAGGTAACTGCTGACTACAAAATACAGTTTTCATTCCTGAAGGAAGTAGGACAGAAAACTCAACCAACTAGATTTTAAGAGAATGACCAATTACCACATTAGAACATAGAGAAATTAAACTAACCACAGACAAAGATTCTAACTACTCCAGAGTTGCTTTTGCATTATATAATTATCAACTCACTCTAACATCAACAGTTTTAGTACTTCCATGTTTATCTTTAACACACATGGAACTAGCCAGAGTCACTGGTCGGAGCATTTGTCAGACAAATTAACGACTACCATGAAACTTGTGTCATAAACTAGTAATGCCAAGCTGCTCATCAACTTTTCTTACCTTCAAGCAGGTTAAACTGTACACTACAATACATAGATTACACACACAACTCTTAGCAGCCAAGTTTAACCCAATGCATCACATCACAGCATACTTATCCAACATAGTCAACTATCATAGCTATATATTTATGATTTTATTATTCTATTGGGGTTTACGATAAGTAGGATTTATCGAATGGGATTTTGTCAGTCAATGATTTATTTTTTATCCCAGCCTCGTAAAAAGGATGAATGGAATGCGTAGCAGAAAAATGCACCAGCTTTTCCTACCGTTTCAGTTTACACACAAGTTTCCTTTATCAATGTTACAAGTTGATCTAATCTAACACTTTTTTAATCTCCAAGGAGTCGTTCCCTCCTGATATTTTAGAGCTTTTATAGATTTTTAGGTAATTACACAGTAGTTTTAGTTCAAGTAGTTTTATAAGTCAAGTGCTAGCTAATATACATGTATATCAAAAAATCAGGACATTACGCTAATTGATGTTTTGAAGTTCATTTTTAAAATATAGTTGGCTATAAGATTTATAAATTTATAAAAGTGATGCATTTATGTAAAAGTAAATGCTTTATAAAAGTACATAAAGCAAAATTGAACCAAATATAATTTATGTTACTGTTACACACACAATTTATAAATAAAAGTTAAATAACAGTAAAGAGTAAATTAAGTATGTAAATATGTACATTACGGTGTTCTAAAGATAAAGAAGACAATTGGTAATGGATGTGAATTTGAAACAGTGGAAAGACTGAATTATCTCTGATGCTATGAAGTTGAAACAGTGGAAAGGCTGAAAAATCTCTGATGCTATGAGGTTGAAACAGCGGAATAACTGAAACATCTCTGATGCTATGAGGTTGAAACAGTGGAATAACTGAAACATCTCTGATGCTATGAGGTTGAAACAGTGGAATAACTGAAAAATCTCTGATGCTATGAGGTTGAAACAGTGGAAAGGCTAAAACATCTCTGATGCTATAAGATTGAAACAATGGAAAGGTTGAAACATATTTGATGCCATGAGGTGGAAACAACGGAATGGCTAAAACATCTCTGATGCTATGAGGTTGAAACAGCGGAATGGCTGAAACATCTCTGATGCTATGAGGTTGAAACAGTGGAAAGGTTGAAAGATCTCTGATGCTGTGAAGTTGAAACAGCAAAAAGGCTGAAACATCTCTAATGCTATAGGATTGAAACAGTGGAAAGGCTGAAACATCTCTGATGCTATAAGATTGAAACAGTGGAAAGGCTGAAACATCTCTGATGCTATGAGGTTGAAACAGTGAAAAGGTTGAAACATCTCTGATGCTATGAAGTTGAAACAGTGGAAAAGCTGAAACATCTCTGATGCTATAAGATTGAAACAGTGGAAAGGCTAAAACATATCGGATGCTATGAAGTAGAGGCAATGGAAAAGCTAAAACATTTCTGATGCTATGAGGTTGAAACAGTGGAAAGGCTGAAACATCTCTGATGATATGAGGTTGAAACAGTGGAAAGGCTCGAACATATCTGATGCTATGAGCTGACAATGAATACCAATGGTAATACAGGAAACAAATCTGAGTTTGGTCTGAGCTCTATATTTCTGTGTACAACATTAAGTTTTGAAGTTAGCAAATAGTCAGACAACTTTTACCCTTATAATCTTCCTGTCAAGCCTGCCGAAAGAGTTTTATTCTGTCTGCATATAGCTCCATCTGTTATTGTTACAAAGTGGAAATAGTTGGCTTTTTAGCTATTAATTAGCTGTAGTATTCTCCAGTTCATCAGGTATAGTTTTGAGTCACTTGGATATCATACTTTCTATTATGATTGCAAACATATCAGTTGCAATTGAGCTATGCAAAGTACTGCCTAACAAGATACAGGACAACAAATCTTGACTTTATTTTTAATTAGAGCATGTCAATTGTCCATTTCGATGTAAGCCAATTAACAGATAGAAACTTAAAGTGACTCACAAAATGTTTGCTATGAGAGTTATCTACCCCTGATTTAGCACTTGCTCATTTTTGCAGATTTATCTGTGCTTACCTCAGAGACTTTGGTAACAATAACATACTAATATTTCATACAATGATGCATCACTACAAAGATGGCCGCTGCCTTCGCGTTAAACTTAATAACTGATACATATTATCATGTATCATTTGTGTGTTTATATATTCATGTCGTGATTGTTAGTTTATTAACTGTGCAGTCATGTTTTTTTCTAGAAGTTTCTTAATAGCATAACTGTCTCATGACTTAAAGCTATGGACTTAATAACTAGTGGCAGTTCCTTTATGTGATTCTCAGCTGTTATCTGTGTTCTCTATAACCACTGGTGACAGTAAACAGAATATATTGCTATTACGGTCAAGGTGTAGTAACCATATAGATTACAAATCACACATATACAGACAATACAACAACTGGTGTCAGGAACAAACTTTTTGCACTCACCTCACGGCTAGCATTTTTCCATTGTCTTGCTATGGATCTTAGCATAAAGGCTTTGATTGATGATATGCAGCTACAGCAACAACAGTTCCAGCAGCAAAACGCTGATCTACAAAAGCACTCTATTTCCTTGTTTGAAGCTCCCATGAGTGATAGTGCTGCATCAGCACCAGTAGCCGTTGCCGTATCCAAGTTTGAAGCATTCAAAATGGGTAAAGAAAAATGGAACCAGTACCTTCAACACTTTAATCAGCACCTTAATGTGTACCGGGTGGTAGATGGCAGTCAGAAACGAGCATGCTTACTATCTTGGGTAAGGGCTGAGACATACGACTTGTTGTTAAACTTATTTGACACAGAAAATATTATGTACAAGCAAGTCATTTACTGAGTCATCTGAGAAACTTAATGGACACTCTGCAGATACCATACATGTTCAAGCAGAAAGATTTGAATATTTTTGATGTAAGATGAAGACTGGTCAGTCTTATGTTGATTGGGCTGCAGAACTTCATGGACTTGCACGGCACTATGCTTTCGCGTGCAAATACAAGGCTGTGGCACTAGTTATGTTGATGAACAAAATCGTGATATAATCACTAAAGAGACGCCACATGCTGATGTACATCGCCAGTGTCTACTTGATGATGATCCTCTCTTAATGATGTTCTTAAGAAGGCTGCAGCATTTATCGAGACAACAGAGACCAATAAAATTCTCAAGTGAGACACAACCTTTCCAGCTACTGAGGACACAGTAAACACAATGTCAGGTCAGTGCAAGCAAAGATCATGTCGAGGTCAATGAACCAATGACAAGCAACAAGCTAATGCACAGAACACAGGTATGTTGAAAGCTTGTCCTAGCTGTTACATTAAACATGACAGAAAGAATTGTCCTTGCAGAGCATTTGTCTGCAAGGAAATGTGAGGTCAAAGGTCACATTGAGGCTGTCTGTATGACTGAAAGTGCTCACTGATTCAAGTTAACCTTACCATTCAGTACATGCAGCTTCAGATAATCTTTTCCAATGAGTCAACAAAAAGGTTTAGATCAAAACTGTTGTCTATGGTCATGATTCAATGATTCAATGGGACACAGAGGCTATATGCTCTATAGTTGATTTGCAAGGCTACCAAAGTCTTGGATCACGCCCACTCCCACCTGTCAGCATCTGTCTTAAAGCGTATGGGGAGAGTGAGTTACAGATTAAAGGACAATGTTCAGTTAGTGTGAAGGTAGAGGATGTGGAAAAACAAAATCTCAAACTCCTTGTTGTAAACACAACGCAAGCTTCAAACCTTTTGGTCTACATTGGATTGACAAATTCGGTCTCTCGCAGCAGGGACTAGCTAAACTGACTCAGGGTAGTGATGATGTTACCTGTACTATCACATGAGATAACCCTATTGGATTAAGTAACAAAATTGCTGCACTCTCTTCTAAGTGCTTTGGTGTCTTTAAAGCATGCCTTAGTCGGTGTAAAAAGCTAAAAGTACCAGTACGCAGGAAACTAGGCAGCACACCAAGCTTTTCTAAAAAGAAGAGCTAGATCAATTAGTTGAAGCTAGTGTTCTAAAACACATGGACTTTAGTGATTATGCTGCTCCAATAGTAGCCGTTTTCAAACCAAATGGAATAGTGCGTATATGTGGTGATTTCAAGATGTTGAACCAACAGATATCAATTGATCAACAACCATTACCAAGCCTTGAAGAGTTGCTAGAGAAGTTGAAAAATGGCGTACACTTCTACAAGATAGACCTGGAAGATGCCTACTTGCAACTAGAGTTCAATGATAATGCAAAGAGGTCGCGTCTCATCAACACTCAATTTGGTTTGTTTCACTACAACAGGATGTGTGTTGGATTGGCATCAAGCCCTGCACAGTTTTAGCGATGCATGGACTTAATGATTGCTGACTTACCTGGAGTTGCATCATACTTAAATGATCTGATTCTCACAGGTAGCAGTGAGAGTGAGCACTTATCTAATCTTGACAAACTCTTAGCTAGACTACAACAGTATGGGCTCCGCATACAGAGAGAGAAATGCAAATTCTTTAACAACGCTGTTGAATACCTAGGTCACATAATAGACAAAAACGGCAAGACTCCCTCAACTTCTGCAATAGAGGCTGTTGAACAGCTTCCACCACCACAGAACTTACAGCAGCTACAGGAGTTTTTGAACAAGATCAACTACAATGGCTCTTAAATTGCTAACCTGTCTAGCAAAGCGGCCCGCCCTCTACAAGTTTGTATCGAGAAAATGTGGAGTTTGACTGGACTGACGAGTGTGACAGTGCCTTCCATGTTCTTAAAGAAAGTGTCATCAAGGCAACCAAACTTACTTATTTTGACCAGAGTAAACCACTGGTTCTAGCAACATATGCATTTAACTATGGAATAGGGGCAGTACTCCTACAGACGGAAAACGGAGCTGAAAGACCAGTGGCATATGCATCAAAGACATTAAGCGCGCATTAAAATAACTACTCACAGATAGAGAAAGAAGTACTTTCTATCATCTATGGAGCGACTAAGTTTAGACAGTATCTATATTAGAGACATTTTACGCTCATTACTGATCATAAACCCCTGGTTGCCATGTTTTCACCAGAAAAAAATATCCCCGTTTTAACAGTTCAGCGACTGCAGAGATGGGTCCACACACTGATGGCTTATCAGTATGACATCAGGTACAAACCTACAGAACAGCATGGCAATGCAGACGGCTTGTCCAGGTTACCTATAGGGGCTGACCCAAAAATTGACCATGATGAAGAGAAGGAAATCATTAAGGTCTCACACACTATACAAGAGGAGCTCGATCATGGCCTCTGGGATGAGGTTGTGAAACAGGAAATCATGGAAGACACCTCACTACAGATGATGAAAGAGTGGATACTGAATGGCCTTTGGCCCAATAAGCTTACAGAAAGCTATGAACATTTGCGGCCGTATTGGAATTTGAGGGAATCTTCTTTTGTTCATGAAGAAGCGGTGCTCTTGCAACTTGGTGACTCTACCAGAGTTGTCATTCCACAGGCTTTGAAGAGTAAGGTGTTAGACTTGCTGCATACATCACACTGGGGTGTAGAAAAAGTAAAACTGCTTGCTCGTCGATACGCATGGTGGCTTAGCATCAATGCAGACATAAAACTGCTAATCGAAGCTTGTGAACCCTACCGAATCTGTGCTAAAGGTCCAGCTAAGACATATCAAAGTTGGCTGTCGACCCAACTACCATGAGAACGAATTCACTTGGATTATGCAAGAACTTTTAAAGGTCAAACGTGGTTGGTTTGAGTGGATGTACATTCCCGATATTCATATGTTGCTATGCTAGATGAAAGTAAAACTACATGTACTTCTAAAGACACAATGAATGTGCTACAACAGATCTTTGTACATGAAGGTCTTCCTTGGACTATTGTTACGGATAACGGCCCGCAATTCATGTCAAATGGGTTTGACCAGTTCTGCACCATGCATGGCATTAGCCATATAACAACACCAGCATTCTATCCTGCATCAAATGGAGAAGCGGAGAAATTTTTTCAGACTCTTAAAGATGTGGTTGCGTCAAAAAAGTTGATTTAATGAAATTTAGACCCATAAAAGGCTAAAACATCAGCTACAAGTTGATGCCAATTTTGTCTTTGTAGACCAACCCTGTTCAGAGGTATGTGCATTTGAATGAGGCCCTCTTTTAAGAAGCTCACGTTCCAGCGAGTGCTCTTTTCGTGATGTCACTAGTGATACATCTGAAAAGAAAGCACGATCGATAAATATAAGGGCGCTTCCTTATCCGATCATCAGCGCGAAATTTTTACATAGGTCATAATAAATGTCATCACTGGTAAAACGCGTTGTCTGTGATCTCAAATTTAGGGATTTTACTCTATTATTAAATGGCATGGACATCAATATTTACTAAATTAATTAACATCGTTACTTTAATGAATTACTCGATCGACACGTTTTATTGGCGAACCACATCATTGTAAAAGTTGCTGTGAAAGTTACTGCGAAGGTGACTCCGAGTTTTCTGAGCATCGGTTTTCAGTGCTACGGAGGAAGATCGGAGAATGGAGGTAAATTTATCTTTTACTTTGAGTCTCCTATAAATATACTGTTGAGTTTACATTCAGATTATATTTCCCTGTTTGAGGTTAAAATTTAATTTCCTGCGCGTGTGATATACGTATGTACAGTGAGTTCTTTACGGCTTCTTTTTAATTCACAGCATCTAGCAATGCAATGGCTTAGATTCATGAATATACTAAAAGCAATATTTTTAGTACTCATTAATACATGTACTAATTAATAAAATTATAACTTTTTGCTATCACTAATCATCATTTTATAATTTTTTATCCGTTTGCTTCAAGTTTTCTGTGGCAGTTTTATCTACAATCAGTTAATTTACAGTAAAGTAAATTAGATTTAGGATTTGACTTTAAATGTTTGCTTCTCACTTGTAGAAAGTGAAGAAAATCGATTGATCAATGCAAATCTTTAACTTCCAGAGCCAAAGCTTCGAGTCGTTGGCTTGGCTAACTTAGGCCTCTGTTAAACAATTATTCGTTTTTAAAATTACACTCGCAATCTAGCTCCCAATTTGAAAGCTTTCAGTAGATACGCTTAGAATGACATAATTATCTATTAATGACATATATTTATCGCATTTGTTTTACTGATTACAGGATGTTTATGTGGTCCCACCAGCCGAAGCAGCTTTGTCAGTGTGGAAACTGCCGTAAATAGGAAAGAGAGACTTGAATGTGTGCTGCATAAACCATGATGCTTTGTTTGAGTTTGCTGCAGTAGATGAACTTGTCTTATTGTATCAGCTAAAACTATATATATGTGAGTGGCCACGACTTGATGAATATTTTTAATAAAAGTTTTATGCCGAGATGAAATTTTTTTTGCTTGTAAAAATTATATAATAAAATAATATTGTTGAAGGTAATGCAAAACCTGATTTGCAGAATATTGTAGTGAATTGGATACAGTATATGGATTTCCGCAGAACTGGAGAATGTGAGTTCAAATCCAGTTTGCAGCAGATTTCTCATCCTTGAAACTATCCCTATGTATATTTTTTTCAAAGACACAGCTTGCTTATTTTACTTACGGTAGTAAGAAACTAGTTTTCGATGTGGGCAATGGTATACAGCCCAACCCCCTCCCCCCCGGATACCCGGATACGTGACGGGCCTAATGTGGGTGGCTTTTGGGAGGCTGCATATCGTTAGTGTGGGTAGTGACGGAACTTTGCCGATACAGAGACCTTATTATACATAGCTTGCTTGACAGAATTACCATAGACCGGTAGAATTGGTAGTCAGTACTCAAATGTTTACGCAGCATTTGGAGAAAGTGAGTAAGACGAATTTTCAATTTCAGTTATTTGAGGCCTTTAAAACATTCATAATAATATATCTGTAGCTGCATTTAAAATTTTGTTCTAGCCAACATGAGTAAATACAAAATAAAATATATGCCAGTAGAGCCTCGTAGGACTAGACTTTTATCGCAAAGAGCCGGTGTGAATACGAGATATATTGACAGATATATCTCGCGTGACATCATTTTATGCAAGTCTGGGCATGTTTTTTTGGCCTGAGTGTCTTTACCGCGATGGGATTTTTTCGATTTCAAGGTTCAATTATCTTGGCAATGAGATTGCCTAACACAACAAACAACATATCAAATGATAGAGAAAAAAGAATGCTTTCTTTTAAGATCAATTCAAATTTGACGCAACCACATCTTTAAGCAATCTGTAGAAAAGAACTGTGCACGCGGGAAGAAAATGAAGTGTGACTTACAACTGTTCCTAACCACCTACAGATGTTTGCCTCATCCCTCTTTAAACTGGAAATCTCCTGCTGAAGTTCTACATGTATGACAGCGGAGAAATACTCTGACCATACTGAAACCAATACAGAACAAGAAAACTCCTTCACCAGGTCAAGCATTTTCTACATCATCACAGTATGAAATAGACTCCTCGGTTTATGCAAGGAACAATATCTCTGGACCAAAGTAGATACTTGGAAAAATAATTAACAAACTGGGTAATATACTATATGCTGTGCAAACAGACCGTGGTGTATGGAAACCACATGCCAACCAGCTACAAGCTAAACTTCAAGTTAATGATACATTGACCAATGACAATAATATCACAGTTTCAAACGATCTTAACATCCAACCTGCCCAACCTGTCCCTGAGGAGAGGCTAGTACAAAGTCTCAGATATCCAACTCGTAATAGGAGACGATCTGATTACTTTGACAGCTCTAAGTTCTACCAAGGTCATGACTAACCATAAACTCAGAATAGTGATGGTGGTTTGATACATATTTGCATGCATGATTTAAGTATTTATATATTCGTGTTGTGAGTAGTAGTTTATTAACTCTGTAGTCACGCTTTCTTCTAGTAGTGTTTAATTGCATAATTGCCTCATCACTTATAGCTATGGACTTAATGACTAGTGTCAGTTCTTTTACGTGATTCGCAGCTGTTAGCTGCGCTCTCTATAATCGTTGATGACAGTAAACATAATATAGTGCTACTACTGTCAATATGCACTAATCAGATAGAGTACAAATCATGCGTACACAGATCTCAATGA
Organism: Watersipora subatra; assembly: GCF_963576615.1. Taxonomy (NCBI): domain Eukaryota; kingdom Metazoa; phylum Bryozoa; class Gymnolaemata; order Cheilostomatida; family Watersiporidae; genus Watersipora; species Watersipora subatra. The sequence goes on along the minus strand of NC_088715.1, from coordinate 45,615,559 downwards.
CCTCGGACAGTCAATATGTACTAACCAGATAGAGTACAAATCATGCGTACACAGATCTCAATGACCTCGGACAGTCAATGAGTACTAATCAGATAGAGTACAAATCACGTGTACACAGATCTCAATGACCTCGGACAGTCAATGAGTACTAACCAGATAGAGTACAAATCATGCGTACACAGATCTCAATGACCTCGGACAGTCAATATGTACTAACCAGATAGAGTACAAATCATGCGTACACAGATCTCAATGACCTCGGACAGTCAATATGTACTAATCAGATAGAGTACAAATCATGCGTACACAGATCTCAATGACCTCAGACAGTCAATGAGTACTAACCAGATAGAGTACAAATCATGTGTACACAGACCTCAATGACCTCGGACAGTCAATGAGTACTAACCAGATAGAGTACAAATCATGCGTACACAGATCTCAATGACCTCGGACAGTCAATATGTAACTAACCAGATATAGTACAAATCATGCGTACACAGATCTCAATGACCTCGGACAGTCAATATGTACTAACCAGATAGAGTACAAATCATGCGTACACAGATCTCAATGACCTCGGACAGTCAATGAGTACTAACCAGATAGAGTACAAATCATGCGCACACAGATCTCAATGACCTCGGACAGTCAATATGTACTAATCAGATAGAGTACAAATCATGCGTACACAGATCTCAATGACCTCGGACAGTCAATGAGTACTAACCAGATAGAGTACAAATCATGCGCACACAGATCTCAATGACCTCGGACAGTCAATATGTACTAATCAGATAGAGTACAAATCATGCGCACACAGATCTCAATGACCTCGGACAGTCAATATGTACTAATCAGATATAGTACAAATCATGTGTACACAGATCTCAATGACCTCGAACAGTCAATGAGTTCTAACCAGATAGAGTACAAATCATGCGCACACAGACAGTACAACAAAAAGCTATTTGGTTTATGTAATATTGTTTTGATTTTATTTGTAACACTGAGAATAGTACCGCCATTTTATTAGCATTGGCATGACATATGAAAAATATAAAAACTAATTTATACTAAATTCTTACAACACAGATCCTTTATCTTTTACTATCCCAAAAGTCAATTACTTCATTTGACTGTTGTATCTATGCATTTCATAGCATGTTTACTTATTCTCTAGTAGTCTAGTGTGCCATGAGAGATTGCCTGGTGTAATACCTATGTGTAAAATTATTCAAAGTTGCCACTAAGAAGGTGATTGGTGCAGTTGTTGAATGTTGGTTCTACCATGCAGAAAGTTGTGAGTTCCAATCCTGCATGCTGCAATATTTTTTCTCCAACCAACAGACAGACACGGCTCTTATTATAGTTAAGAAATGTCTGGCCTATTCTCAAAATGTAAAAGGAAGTTTTATAAATCACTTATAGCTCCGCATTCTCGTTTACGTAGGAAATATTATTAGTACTTATTTTCTAGATAACCTTTAGATAATCTAGTATCTAGAATCTTCTTGCATCTGAGCTTAACTAACCAAGCTCACTTAATGTAGAGTTGAAATTCTCAAATTAGATTCACACATAGTTGGTGAGTCCAATCAAGGGAACTATGTAATGTACAGTACATGTATAATGTCCAAGCTAATTGTTTTGTCGCATGCATAAATGCAATGCGTAACTTCACACAGGCCACAGCTGATTGTTATTGGAAGACAGAGAAATGGCGATTTCTGTAGTTGCGAGGACTGCTGTGCGTGTCTAGATAGACCAACAGAGTTTTGTCATATCTGCTGCTGCAAAGGCATTCTCTGCTGCCGTCCACCTTATGGACCTTATGGCTGGAAGCTCAATCTAGCCAGAGCAGCTGCTGGGATTGCTGCGTTATTCCTTTTAACTGCTTTCTACAGCTCATTAATCAGGAGTAATGGTAAGCATTTTCCACTATCTCTGTGTTAGCTTTATAAAATAACCACACTTTGGTGACATTAGTTACAGTTACAGAGGTAAGTTGCCAAAAGCACTTTATAATTTAGAAAACCCTTATAGAAATTTATAATAATATTCACAACAGTAATTTTTAAAGATAAACTGGCAGAGAGTTTTAGTAAATTTTATCAGAAAGTATCAGTATATTTCTATCCGTTATGATTGCTTTGATGTTTCAGGTGGTCTGTCTGTCAGGATGTTTTAAGATTGAAATCGACAAGACTTGATCGTGGTTAAAACGCTTAGACAAAGTGAAAGTGTGATGATAAGTATATTGATCCAAAAAGACCGATAGACTAATAGACACCTAACGATACAACTTTAACGCAATAGTCGATATCAACTATAGCAACGATAGCAACTAGTAATTAGTAGAAAGTAACATATATTTTTGTTCTGAGCATTTTTACCGCTATCAAGTTTTGTTTATTTATGTTTTAAACCATCCTGGCAGTCACATCATCTCAAGCATAAAAAAATCGCAAATGGTAGAAAAATGCTGATACTTTCAGATAGAATCTACTAAAATTTTCTGCAAGTTTACCTTAAATTCGCTGAATTAAAGCTTATTAATGGTTGAATTGCAACAAAATTCACATTTCAGTGATTTGGTATCAACACATTCACTATGTCTTACTCCGCTGTGTTGTAGGTGCAAAATATGTGGAAAGGTGATTACAAGCTCTTAAAAGCTCAAAAACGAACAGTTAATCGCCGCCATCATGAAACCGCCGTAGATTGAAATCAGTTTATTTACCTGACGTAGTCATTACATTTGGTTATTGTTTTGTCACGTGATGTTCTCCCATAAATTGAAAAACCAATAAAAGGCTCAATATAAAACGTCTCGTAACACTAGTTTATGACAAATACTTCGGGTGCTAACGGAAAGCTTGTATCAAATATAAATTCTCGCTAATTCACAGTATCGTTTCATCCTGGTCTAATCATCTAGTCATAATCTGATCATGTGACCCATAATTTCCGTCAAATCTGTTTTAGTTTCCAACAGTTTTTGCAGCATTTCTTGACTATCGTAGGTGACCAACAGGCTTCTTATGTTCATCAGGGGATGATATGCACTCCTTCAAGCCAAGGTTAAAAAATTAAATGACATTTTAAAGTAGGTTTTGAGATATCAGAGCTCAAAGTGAGAGCGTTACAATGATGATGAAATAGATGCGTAAGAACAATAGACATGGTTTTATTGAATGCGTGAAGTGTATTTGTGAAAATATTTCGACGAATGAGGTTGTGTGAGAGTGTAAACACAAGCCATCTTGTACAACTACATCCAATTTTAGCCGTTTTGGAAAGATATTCTAATCTACGGCAGTCTCGTGATGGCGGCGATTAACTGTTCATTTTTGAGCTTTTAAAAGCTTGTAATCACGTTTCGACATATTTTGCACCTACAACACAGCGGAGTAGGACATAATAATTATTTTGATACCAAATAATTGTAATGTGAATTTTGTTGCAAGTCAACCTTTAAAAGGTTTTATCGAAATCGTCTTGTAGCATTGTTGTATTTCCAGCTGTTTTCAAGTTATAAAATAAGGTTATTTTTATTTGAAAGCTACTAAAAACTGCTAGGCGTTACAAAAAACTATGTCATTGACATAAAACAAAATATTGAACAATAAATAACACTTTTAGGCAAGCTGCCAAATGTAGCAGATCCAGAAGCATGGGCTCCTGACTTTGCTTGGGTAATACCTATGCTTATTCTTCTTGCCATAGTCATCCTTCCATTCTCTGTCATGTACTTCGTGCTGTTCAGGCGCCAAGCGGAGCAAGAGGAGTTTGCTGTTCTGCATAACAACTCTGTAGAGCTCCCACCAACAGGGTTAGTGTCTTTACAATTTCACAGCCTTGCCTATTCTCTAATTTGGGTTTAATAGTAGTGACATATACATACAGGTGACATATAGTTATACACCTCTGTAAAAAACAACTTGTATCTTTCACTGCAGAATTTGTAAGTGAATTACAGTTGAACTATGTCTGCTTTATTTAAAAAAAAGAAGTTCTGGAACATTCTAAAATGTTTATAGATCAGTAAGCCAAATATTTTCTGACACTCATTTAGTACTTCTGCGATAAACGTTGTAGTTTCTGTCATGGAGCTTTATTTTAAAGTTTTTTCAAGTCTGCAAAATGTTTTGCACAAGGATCAATGCATTTGACAATCCAAACTCCTGTTTGATATTTATTAGTTTAGTAAAACCACCTGCAAAAACAAAACTTTATCGTTATCACAATTTTACCTAAACGCAGACCTCAGTTCTTTATTATGTTATGATATGTCAGATTATGTTGCTCATCGTTTTTACTAAGTTTTACCACAACTTCTTGCAATAATTCACTTGGGTAAATTAAACAATTTAGGCTTTCTACACCGATGCCTTTGGAAGACCCTCCAGTTATGGCTGCCTTTGTGTGTACTTCGTGCTTTATAGCTGGAATCCTCGGGATGGTTTTGTACGCCATGGGATTTGGAAAAATAAATGAAAAAGACTACGACAACCTTAAGGTACCGGCCTTAAATATGCTTTTTATTAAAATATTTAACGTGAAGAAGAACAACAGCTTGTCTTTTGCTTTTTTAATAACTTTAACAAGTCTGTTTCTGTTTAGATATATTAACTCGCTAATAAATTTTAACATCATACCTGCTTCTTGAAAATCCTTTGTGTTTGCCCTAGTTTTGTTTGTGGTATACGCTTTCTCTCTCCAACTCCTCTGTTTAGTTTGTTTATTCACTCCTATTAGTACTCTGATAACTTAGTGTGCTGTCTTAAGTTGTCATGTGTGCTGATAGAACACATTTGATGATATTTTATGCAATTACTCTGAAATCTGGCAATATGGTTTACTAAAGAAGGGGGTAGAGTGTTAATTCGCTAACCTAGAAGTTGTGAGTTTGAGCCCTCTAAACTGCGAAAATTTATCTTATCCTCTGACCCTTGATTTTGACAGACGAACAGTCAGACCCTGCTCTTATTGAAGCAAAACTGTGTGACTAGTTTATGATTTATTAATGCACTAAAAACTGAGCAGCCTCAGAGGTTGCGTAATAGCTATGTGTACAATTGGTCTTAGATGTGTGAAGGGGGTTGATTGGCCCAGGCGGTAGTACGCTTAGCTGGAAACTGAATTTTTACATACAGTTCCAGTGTGAGTAAATATTTTTTTAGCACTTTTAGTGTGGATTTAGACAGATGATTGAACAAACATGGCTCATATTATAGTAAAGAAGAATTGCTTTGTTCTTTCTCAGCCGCCAGTTTTTGTAACATATTGAGTTTTAAATCGAAGTTATTTTGCGCTTGAACAAACAACGATCTAAATTTATAAAATTTGTCAGATTGTAGGTCTGCTGCTGATGCTGGCAGCTGCCATAGCATTACCGATCTCGACCATCTTTTTGATCGTCAGCAACCGAAAGAGATACAGGCACAACGGGTAAGATGTCTACCGCATATAAAAGCACCACCAATAGCTGAGCTTCAAAAAAACTGATTTTTGATTTATCTTATTATTTAAAACTAAATTATAACTCTTTGAAGGGCTTAAAAAAATGAGTGTTTAACAGCTTCAGAGCCCACTAATGTATCATAATATATTATAATCCCACGACCAAACACGAGCGAAGCGATTGTTTGGGAGATTTGTGATAAATGCATATGCGCACACAACTCACAAAAATTACTCACCAACGGCCGTCACAAACCCTTGTACCGAAATCTCATCAACAAATTTAACCATTTTTGTGTAGAGTCGTTTAAGTATAATAATGATACAAAACACATATAAACCTATTTAAATATGTTGCCAAGTCTTTATTATTTGTAGAAAACTTCATAAACCTTACCAATCTGATTGGATTATTCATGAATATACAGATTAATTTGGCCTAAAATCGTTGTTAAAACTTGACAAGCCTTATTTTTATCAAAATTAAGACCAGCGAATGAAACGCCGAGTGACAGAGAATAGAACCATCAAGTCATGCCCATTTCACCAAAAACGTGCAAATTTCACCAGTCTCTATATAGCATTGCCCAATTGCAGAAGGTTTCTGTAATTAACGTAGAAGTACTGAAAAGTGCGCTTCTTTTTTGCCGATTTCAAAGTAACTGACATTTTAGACATTTATGAGTACTTTGGTATTCCAACTGATGTCCAAAGCAGTGAAAGTAAAGGAAATGACGATGATATTTTTGTTAACGCTTCTTATGAGATTATTACAATAGTTAATTATAAGAGCAATTATTCGATTTTACAATATTTAATTATAAGAGTAATTATTCGATTTTATAAGATTTAATTATAAGAATAAGCAATCGATTTTACAAGATCAAAGTATATAGTGATCGATGTTGGGTTATATGTTACTGTTATTATTTTTTCTAAATAGTTTTGTTAATTAAATTTTTTTAAAATCTTTATAAATATCACAAATTCTTGATATTGTTAGCTATGAGGTTTTGAAATGTAAACAAAATTGTGCATTGGCTTTTTGTTATTACTGTATTACTATATTAATAATATTGGTTATTCTAATAATATCAGTGCATTTTACTTAAATATTGCATTTTTCCTATTGTGGGGGAGAGATATAAACATATAATCTTTTCCTTTCATTATTGCTGTTTGTTGTATATAATAACACCCACACCCAGCACATTACAGCTACCATTGCAGTTATGCTATTGCACTGCAGTGCCATTTGACTGCTAATATTGCATTTCTCAACCATCAGTACCCTTTATTTTTTCCAATATCACTTTGGTCATTAGCTGTATGACAGGGGAATTTCTAGTGTATAATATATGTATAAAAACGTAATTACAATTAATACTAGTTATCGTAAAACCTCTAATCAAATACCATGGCGCTTTATTTTTCAAATCTTCCCCTATAATGGTTGTGATCAATTAAAAAGGGAATTCAAATAAAACCTGGTATTCTATTTTTCAAATAGCTCGCCAGAATTTTGGGAAGATTAGCTTAGCCCTCGCATGGGCAAAGCGAATGCCATCTATATTTTGGGCTCGCCTTCGGGTGGAGCGATATTAATTCTTTTGGATGCAATAAACCTGCTAAATTACTTTTAACTTGTCAAATATCTCTAAATAAATATGCATTTTAAATCCGGGAAATATTTCTACCAGTTGATATCTATTGCTTGCAATTGACCTGCAAATATAAAATAGCCGGCGCCTAGCTGTGCAATTTATTGAGGCTTTCAATTTTATATTTCAATCTAAATTTGAAGGTATTTTTTTATGTTATAACTATTTTTAACAATGTTGCATAAAAGCCCATTGTATTACCTGATATTTTTGCTACAGTTTGCAGCAAAAACTGGCTTTCTATGTGCAATAGATGAGGAGTTATGACTTTCGATCCACTTTAACTGAGTAAGATAACTGTAAAGATGCTATCAAATAATATGCTTTAAATCTGCAACTTTATAGGTTATATAATAATAATATATTAAATGATACAAGTAAATATTCAAGAACAAGAGACATAAAAGAACTATATTTATAATACATGCAGAAACAAAAATTAACATCTTTGATACAAGAGTATTTGGATCATCTTCCCAGCCAGTTGCTTTCTGATGGTTACATTTGAAGGAATAAACATATTATAGCTGTCCAGTACCTTCCGTGATGTCTGCTGACCTCAAATCATCTTCTGCACCTCTGAACTAGTAGATATTTGTGTCTAAACCACTTTTTTAGCAGAGCAAAAATTTTATGAATTGTATTTACACAAATGTGTATATATATATACATTTCACACAAATGCAATGCATATTGCAATGCAATGCAATGCGTTTTATCAAGGAAACGAAAAGCTTTGGAGTTTGAAAACAAGCTTCTTTATGAGCAGAAAACATGAAAGAATTAATTGTTATTGATGCAACTGAGTCATTATTAGTACAATTTTTAGACTTTTCTACTGATCATTTTTTATTATGGGGTCGTAAAAATCAAAGAATGTCAAAGTGGAGACCCAATAGAAGTGGCGTTCAAATAAAGGGCGGCGCTCTATTTTTCAACTCTCCTCCTATAGTGACACTCAAATAGAAGTGGCAATCAACTAAAGGCGGCGTTCAATTGGAGGTTTTCCGGTATATTAGTATATGTTAATTATAAATACAGTATAGATATATATATATATATATATTATATTGTATATATAATATATATTATATATTTTTCTTATATTTATACTAGCCGAATGCTCGGTTTTGCATGGGTAACAAAACAAATACTCAATAAAGTTGATAACTTATTTACTTGGTAAGCCAGTAAAGGTAAACTTATCTTTACTAAAACTACTGTGTTTGCAGACGGCTTAACACTCATTACGTTATACGTATATGTCAACCGAGCTAGTTAATGACCCCAAGAGCTGCAAGGTGTAGTTATTTGAACTGATGTAATAATCATTCTAACAGCTTGGCTATCATGTTGTAGTAAATTAGATTGCTGTTCTGCCGACCAAGAGGTTTCGAGATCAAATCATCTGCCATGTGAATGTTGCATACCTTCATTTTAATCTAAGGATATCTGTATTTATATAAATACAATTATATACAATGTAAATACAATATAATTCGATATAAATATATAGATAAAATATATATCTGTGTTTGACATTTGTTGTCCGTATTTAATATGCACTGAAATTCTACTCAAAACTTCCAGTTTTGCTGACAGGTTTACTATTCACTACAGTACACAGGCAACTGGCTACACTGATGAATAATTGTGTGTATTCTTATTACACCAGATAAAATACGCATTCTTAGACGCTTGCAAGACTACTATTGGTGACCATCAGCATGCATGAAGATTATGATGGCGTGAGAGCTCATAATGCGTAACGCAACAATGTTAAGAACAGTTATAAGCACAAGCTAGTTACAGACAGATGGACACGGATGGCCCTTATTATAGCAAAGATTTAGACTAGCTTAAATTACTAGCTCAAGTTACTCAAATTTATTGGGAATATATTTTACTAGAAATTCCACTTTCATACAGCCCACAACCAAAGAGAAATTCAACTGTCATGCAGCCCACAACCAAAGAGAAATTCCACTTTCATACAGCCCACAACCAAAGAGATATTGGAAAAAAAGAAAGGGTACTGTTGGTTGAGAAATGCGATATTAGCAGTCAAATGGCACTGCAGTGCAATAGGATAACTGCAATGGTAGCTGTAGTGTACTGGGTGTGGGTGTTATTATATACAACAAATAGCAATAATGAAAGGAAAATATTATAAGTTTATATCTCTTCCCCTGCAATAGGCGAAATGCAATATTGGCCAATATTTGAAGTAAAATGCACTGATATTATTAGAATAGCCAATATTATTAATATAGTAATAATGTAAAACCAATACACAATTTTGTTTACATTTAAAAACGTCATAATTTTTTTTAATCTCATAAGTATAATCTCATAATCTTAAAATCTCATAAGAATCGTTAGAAAAAAAAATCATCGTCATTTCCTTTACTTACACTGCGTTGTACATCAGTTAGAATACCGACGTACTCAAGAGTCTAAAATGTCAGTTTCTTTGAAATCGGCAAAAATAAAACGAGTTTAGTACTCCTACATTAATTACAGAAACCTTCGACAATGCTATAGACTGGTGAAATGTGCACGTTATTTTTTCGTGAAATGCGCACGGCTTTATCGTTCTATTCTCTGTCGCTCGGCATTTCAATTTCCGGTCTTAACTTTTATTAAACCAAGCTTTTCAAGCGTTTTGTAGCGATTTTCGTCCAAATTAATCTGTCTATTTGTGCATAATCCAATCAGATGAGTAAGTTTTAAGCTAATGCCGGCGGTTTACCAAGACTTGGTAACATATTTAAATAGGCTTAAATGTGTTTTGTATTGTTATTATACTTTAACGACTCTACAAAACGATGGTGAAAATTGTTGATGAAGTTTCTAGACAAGGGTTCGTCTCATTGTTGATGATTAATTTTCGTAAGTTGTGTGCACATGCATTTATCATAAAAACTCTCATACTTCGCTTCCGCTCGTTTGTTCGTGGGATTACCCATGCAGTGTTGGGCATTTATCTAGGCTATATACATGTATATTTGAAGGTTTGCAGTAAATAGAACATTCATGCCACCTTCGGCACAGACGATGGGTAGAGGCCCACCACCTTCACCCGGTAACCCGGGCTATCATACAACAACACCACATTTTTCACCAGCAGCAGGTCACCCAGGCTATCCAACAGCACCGCCACCATCTTCACCAGCTGCTGAAAATCCAGACTTTCCAAAAACCGATCCACCACCTTATGAAAAGTCACATACAAATCCATACCATCAGCCCACCAATGACCAGCCAGAACACCAGCAAGAGGGCATTTCAACCGAAAATGACACACAGCCTATAGTAAATTCACTAGCATTCACTTCACGCTCTTACCTATGTATTTTTCTCAGAATACTTTTGTACTGCACCATCAAGTCTTCACACATGAAATTAAGTTGCCCAATGACTTTCTTTGTATGTTAAAACTATTAAGAAAACATTACATCGCACAGGGATTGAACTCCTAGATTTGGGCTCCGTACACAAACACTGTTACACCTGTACTAATTAACCCCTTTAAAGCAATTCTGAATAAAAGTGCAGATCATTGATCTCTGCACTTTATCGGCATACTTGATGATCTCTCACAGCATACAATACTATTGGGGCACCAGAAGTAATAATAGAAGCAACAAGTGATGTTAGGAGTAACATTAATACTGATAATAATTTAGATAAATTAATACTTATATATTAATTTGTTAATCAAGAAATGCTGTATACCCGGTATCAATTTTTTTATAATCTTAATTTAATACAAAGGCTGAAAATTTCCACTAATGATAAAGTTTTTGTTTCAGCCAATAATAACATTCCCTGACGAGCCTGTCTCACAACAGCAGACAAATCAACCAGCCACGACGCAACCTTACCAACCAAATGTAAACTGGCAAACATTTCTTCAGAGCAGGCGGCATACAGATACGCTGGAAAGTGTGAAAAAGGGTATCGGAGAAAAACTAGTTACCCTTGGAAAGTATTTGAATAAATAGTCGCTTTGAGTACTACATAAAAGCTTGCAATCACTTTTCCACTGCTAAATTACTTTGAACCAATTCATTGCATTCGAGATGCATACCATCGCCAAATGTGGCTGACTTTACGATATGTAACAGAATACTCCTCCAATAAAATTCATGGCAGCTTACACTGAAATTTACTTGTGGGTTTCAATGAAGTTTTATTACTCATACAGTTTTACAATAATATACAATGAAGCTCTAAGCTATACACATACGGCTTACTATATTTTACATTTGTGTAAGTTTATAGATGGCTACTTTTTTGGAGCCGCTTTTTTATCTTCTCCTTTACCCTTCCTTTTAGCAGCTTTTGGTTTCCGTTTTCTAAAAGGTCCCAGACCCTTTCGAACCTGTGATATACATAAATGCCTGGATTAGCCAAGCGTTTTCTGATTCAGAATAGAGCTTTGAAACAGAGCACCGTGTTGCGACTGGAAATAACTCACAAGAACCTAGCAATGTTTTTTTTTAACATTTAATTAATATAAATACCTAAACTGTGTTGAATAATCAGTAAAAAATAAATAAAACCTTTGAACTATACTGATCAAAGTTACAATAAATGAAATGTCGCTGCCTGTTTTCAAACAGGCTTCAATTCCTGAAATTTTTTCCTACCCACTAAACTATACAGTTTAATTCGATTTGTTTTGGAACATGCCCGTACAGGTAAAACTATCAGATGTTATAACAGGTATGGTTATAAAAATACCTGTAATTTTTTTAACTTGTTTTAAAGCAAAAAGGAAAAAACTTCAAATAATTACATATAACAATACAATAAATGCATTTAAAACTACATGTATGCAAAAACTAAATTATTTCAAAAACTGAACTACTGAAGTAAAATCACACTCCAAAGTCTATGCTGGCTCCTTAATAAATAAATGCTACAATAACTGTGCGCAGAAATAAAATGAAATATTAAAAAAAATAAGTAAAAAGTAATTAAATAAACAACCTAAAAATTGTACAAGATAGATAGAAGCAAATTGAATTAATAAATATACAATCAATAGAAAGAGGTTTACACTGTTACTTCACGTTGAAGACAACCAAATGAAATGGTCGAGTAGGCTAGAGGTATATGTAGTTCGGTGTACCAGGTGATGATAGATATACGCACCATGTCATAATACATCTTAGATTGCAAAATATCTGAACTAATTTAAGGTGTAATTCTTTATTATTTTTACGGGCCTATACTTTATGTTTGACTTTTAATTAATTTCAATTAATCTGTGAACGTCAAATCTTCAAAGTTACTTTAAACCTGGAGTGAAATCTTTGCGCAATTTTTACATTAGACTCTAGAATTTTAAATATTACGGCATTTTAATGAGATGTTCAGCTGCACGTGCTTGAGGAAATAAAACTGACCAACAAGAACCAGCCAACTTATGCAAGGAAATAGAGAATTGGAGCACTTCCAGATTCTATTCAAGCACCTTGAGAAGAGGCAAAGAGAAAAATTGGTTAATGACTAAACAGTTTATGGCATCCATAGATGTATACACTATGCATAAGATGTGTACACTAGGCATGGATGTGTATACTATCCATTGATGTGAATACTATGCATAAATGTTTATACTACCCATAGATGTATTTACTATTTATAGATGCGTATACTTTTAATAGATGCGTATACTATTAATATATGTGTATACTATCCATAGATGTGTATACTATCTATAGATGTGTATACCATGCATAGATGCGTATACTATCCATATATATGTAGGCTGTCTATAGGTGTGTATACTATGCGTAGATATGTATACTATGCATAGATGGATTTATTATCTATGGATGTTTATACTAGCCATAGATGTGTAAACTGTCCATAGATGGGTATACTATTCATAGATGTGTATACAATCCTTAGGTGTGTATATTATTCATAAATGTGTATACTATCCATAACTGTGTATACTATCCATAAATGTGTAAACTGTACATTGATGTGTATACTATCTATTATAGATGTATACCTTCATCTACCACCTTCATGTGTAACAGCTCATCTACCCATAGATAAGCAGTTTTCAGTCATTAATAGCGAATGTAACATCAACCAATCATAATTCATGTCAACATTTTATTTTGCTAGCAGAATTTGAGCAGTTGGTAATAGGAATATAGGCTTGTCACAGCCTAGATATATTATAAGCTGAAGATCAATAAAAAAAGCATCTAGAGCACATTACCAAACATAACACTTAATGATTCAGGCATTGTTAGAGTAGACATGTAATGTATCTCATCTACCATCATAAAAAGGTACCTGGTCATGTATATATTTGTATACTGTAAGGGATGTACTAGAGAGATAGGTTGGTTCAATTGAATTGATAGCCTCAATAATGCAAGGGGACAATGGACAAAGGGACAAAAACAATTTTAACATGACAAACAACAGTACCAATTCAGAAGATATGGTAATATAATATACATGGATATATATGATATTGATGTACATGGTAAAATGAGTTACAATATACATATATATACATATATATATATATATATATATATATATACATATATATATACACACATATATATATACATATATATATATATATACACATATATATATATATACATATATATATATATATGTATATATATATACATATATATATATATATATACACACATATATATATACATATATATATACATATATATATATGTATATATATATACATATATATATGTATATATATATATATATACATATATATATATATATATATGGGATATGAACTGGGCAGCACCTGGCCATGACATGATTCAAGCCTTCTGGTTAAAGAAATTGACATCACTTCACACTAGAATGGCTAAGCAGATGGAATACCTAATAGAACAAGGTGACCATCCAGAATGGCTGACCAAAGGACGAACTGTGCTTCTGATAAAAGATCCAAAGCAGGGGCCGATTCCCAAAAACTATCGACCAATAACGTGCTTGCCCACCACTTGGAAACTGCTCTCAGGAATTGTTGCAGACAAACTGGAAGAGCACATGAGTCACTATATGACCAGTGCTCAGAAAGGAATTGGGCGCAACACCCGAGGAGCTAAACATCAGTTACTGGTGGATCGGACGGTCTGTCAAGACAGCAGGAGAAGGCAAACCAATCTTGCCATGGCTTGGATTGACTACAGAAAGGCCTATGACTCAATTCCCCATAGTTGGATACTTGAGTGCCTCAGTATGTACAATGTTCACCCTGCTCTTGTGGCATTCATCAAGATGTCAATGACCAAATGGAAGACGGAACTGGAGGCTAATGGCAAAAAGCTGGCGAGTGTACAAATTAAGCGAGGCATCTATCAAGGTGACTCCTTATCACCGCTGCTCTTCTGCATATGCCTAAACCCTCTAAGCAATATGCTGGAGGAGACTCAATATGGGTACCAGTTTAAGAGTGGCACCAAGATAAACCACCTCTTCTACATGGATGACATCAAGCTGTACGCTAACAAAGAAAGGGACATTGATTCGCTAATACACCTCACTCAGGTATACAGCAAGGACATCGGAATGACCTTCGGTATTGAGAAATGTGGAAGGCTAATTCTTAAGAAAGGCCATTCTATGCTCACAGATGGCCTAAGAATGCCAAATGGTACCATCAAAGATATAGAAGAAGGGTACAAGTACTTGGGGATTATGCAAAGCAACATCAACCACGAAGCCGAGGTACGTCACAAAGCCATTACCGAATACAAGAAACGCCTTCGGCAGGTCTTACGGAGCCAGCTCAATGCCAAGAACCAAATCATGGCAATAAATACCTACGCACTGCCAGTAATAAGATATCCAGCAGGCATAATAAAGTGGACTGAGAAAGCCATCAAAGAAACAGATATAGCAACTCGTAAACTGCTGACCATGCATGGAGCACTCCACCCAAAATCTGATACTATTAGATTGTATCTTGATAGGAAAGATGGCGGTAGGGGACTCAAAAGTGTACAGCAGACAGTGAAAGAGGAGGAGCAAAGCATCAAAGCATATGCAGCCTCCATGGCCATCTCAGATAATTTGCTAGCTGAATTTCAATCGGCTGCTCTCACAACGGACCTATGCCCTGATGATGAGGAAATTGACTGGCATACGAAACCTCTTCATGGTGCTTACCACCAACAAATATCTAAGGTTGGCGATCTTCACCAGACATATATGTGGCTGAACAAAGGAAACCTAATGGCCAATACAGAGTCGCTAATCATGGCAGCCCAGGAGCAAGTGCTCCCAACAAGGCAACTCCAAACGAAAATCTATCACACTAGAGACGATCCTAGATGCAGACTGTGCAAAGATGCACCTGAGACCATCCAACACATCATCAGTGGATGCAGACAGCTAGCAGGGCACGCATACACTGAGCGGCATAATCATGTTGCAGGTATTGTGTATAGAAGTCTATGTGATGAGTATGGCCTTAATAAACCACAACACTGGTGGGAAGCTCCTGGTAAGGTCAATGAAAATGACCGCGCTAAGATCCTCTGGGACTTCTACATCCAAACTGACAAGCATGTCCTAGCAAACCAACCAGATATAGTGGTGGTAGACAAGGAGAACAAGAGGGCTACTATAATAGATATAGCAGTACCCAATGACTACAATATAGCCAGCAAAGAAAAAGAAAAGGTAGAAAAATATCTCCCTCTTGGAGAAGAAATTGAAAAATGCTGGAATGTGAGAACAACCGTAATCCCAGTAGTCATTGGGGCACTGGGCGCAATAACACCGGCGCATAAAATGTGGCTTGCCCAAATACCAACAACAATCAACTCAGGTGAGTTGCAGAAAAGTGCGCTATTGGGAACAGCTAAGATCTTGAGACGAGTGCTCAAACTCCCAGGTCTCTGGTAGGAGACCCGAGTTAGAGCAGAATTTACCACCCATACGGGGTATCCGGGGTGAGGAAACAATTTTTTTTATTTTTTATATATGTATATATATGTGTATATATATATGTATATATATATATATATATGTGTGTATATATATATGTATATATATATATATGTATATATATGTATATTGTAACTCATTTTACCATGTACATCAATATCATATATATCCATGTATATTATATTACCATATCTTCTGAATTGGTACTGTTGTTTGTCATGTTAAAATTGTTTTTGTCCCTTTGTCCATTGTCCCCTTGCATTATTGAGGGGACAATGGACAATGGATATATTATATATATATATATACATATATACACATATCTATACATATCTATACATATATACACATATCTATACATATATACACATATACACATATATACACATGTATACACAAGTATGCACATATATACATAAAAATATATATTATATGTATACTATATATATAATGTATATGTATATGTGTATGTTTATATACGTATATGTATAATAGTATACATACTGTATATATATTTATATGTACATATACATATGTATATACATATATATGTATGCCACTATATATAATATGTACACGTGTATATATGTATATATAAGCATTCTTTCTCGTTTGAAAACTAAAATTGAAGTTGTCCTGGTTCCTTCAGACTAACTTCAAACATCTACTAATATAATAGTTTTACAATCTAGCCTCAAGTTTGTTCCTATGCCAATCACTTGACACCGCTAGAGTTGACAGTTTTGTCTAGCCTTTCTATTTACAAAATGAGTATAAAACTTATAAGACTGAAAATATGAGTTGGAAACAACTTGTATCTGTTGCCTATTTCATAGCTAATTCGAATAGCAAACTCCACACCATAAAATCATTCTCTAATCAGTCTACATAGAGTCTCATAAACTGTATCAAATGCTTGTTCATTTAGTAGGAGATAATTTTAACCGCAAATGCTACCAGAAGCCAAAGGATTTTCCATTCTTTCCTCAGCTGATTAACTAAGATCATATCAGTTTTCATCAAACGTTCCTGTATGTTAGAAACATGTCAGGACGCGAGTTAGATAAAATTGATCAAGTTCAAGTGTGCAAGATAGTTTCCTTTTTAGAAAATTTAGACCGCCGTACCTCCTTTTGCACTAATGTAACCAAGCTAGATAAACTATAACAAGTGATGGACTAAACTTTAAACTGCTGACCCTTATCAACCATTCTGACCATCTTTTGATTCTTCTCCTCTATGGACAGATGATTTTAACCTCTTCTCATCACCTTACCTTCTAACTCGCCCTCTCAACCCTTTGCAGACTGAACAGATTGCAAAAGTCAGCATTATTCTAATCAACCTTTGATATTACGATTAAAACTCCAAGCATACCATAGCTTATGATTTTTTTTATTATGGCATCTGCTTAGCCATACATTTACTAAATTAGTCCTAAGACCTGTTGAGTTTATATTCTCGGCAGATGACTACTGCCCGCCTTCAGGCAAACTTACCATGACTCCTCTCCACCAGCACTGAAGATGAACTATGGCTTCAAGTTTCTTTGCTTCTAGTTTTTCATCTTCACCAGTTTTCTTGTTGCTAATCCTGTAGTCCACACAGACCTGCTCATACTCCACGTACTGTAAAACACATACACGTAAGTTACAGCAGGTTTACAGTACTAAAGGTTAGATACTAGCATCGTCAATAAAGGATTGCTGTAGTTAGCTATTAAGATGGTTTATTTTTTTACTATATGAAGTTATTTAGTTACTAGAACGCTAGTAGTTCCGTATGCTGTGAGGGGATCATCAGGTGCAATAACTATGCGCACAGTTATTCTGCAAATCAGGAAAGTGGCTGATTGGCCCATCTGGTAGTTGGTGTGGTAGTAAAACTGTAAAGTAGCGAGGATCTTTATTTGATACGGGCTCTTCGGTAAAACCCAAAGTGTTTGTCATAAACTAGTGCTATGTGAAATTTTATATCGAGCCTTTTATTGGCCTTTCAATTCACGTGAGAACATCACATGTCAAAACAATAACCACTTCGAGTTGAGTACATCATCACAATAAAGGGATTCCAGGGTATAGCCGTTTTTTTAACTGTTCGCTTTTTAGAATTTGAGAGCTTGTAATCACATTTCCACATATTTTGAACCTACAACACAGCAGAGTAAGACATGGTAAACCTTTTGACACCAAATAACTGTAATGTGAATTTTTTCGCAAGTCGACCTTTAACCTCACTAAATGAAACTACAAGTAGGTGTTGCTAAATAAATGTGATACTATATCCTACTTGTAAATGGAAAAATACAAAAACTAATAATCACTAGAATATGAGTTAGTTTTCTCCTAAATGTGGGCTAATTTTAAGAAACCACTTCGCTCACCCATTATAGGTGAACGTGCGCAATATTTTTGGGTAGATTTGTAGATTTTATCAGAAGTTATCAATTTTGTATCATTTGAACTTGTTTTTGATGTTTGAGGTGATTCGACTGGTATCAAAAAATGAATATCCACAAAGCTTGGTCGCAGTTAAAATGCTCAGAAGAAAAATAATTGCGAAATGATGTCACTGGCTGCTGTCATTGCTATGGTTGTTATCAACTATTGCGTTCAAGGTTTAACAGTATAGCAGCGTCTATTCTGTCGATCTTCTTCCAACTATAGAAAACATAATCATATTACTGCTTGACCTGAGTGTTTTAACCAGATTCCGTGTTACATCAAAGGTCCAAAACTATTGCAAATGATAGCTGACGCCAGGACTCTCTGATGAATATTACTAAAGCTTTGTGTCAGTTCATCTTTGAGTATTGAGCATAAATTTGATCAACCACCAAAATACAGTCAAATGGTTGTCTTAGTGTCCAACCATGCTTAATTATTGGGTCAGGGTTCAAACTCCAAGATCATTAATGTTTTAGCAAACTTTGCATCGCTTTATTAGCTTTGTTAGCTATACTTTATTAGCTTTATTAGCTATATGGTGCAATTTAGATTTTATGACCAGCTAAATACACGAAAAAATGGACATCTAAGTGAAAAGCTTCAACTCTTTAAATTTCGAGTTTAGATTAAGATTTTAAATTTAGAGTTTAAATTTAGATCTTAAGTTTAAAGATGAATTCAATGTTCTAAATTTCATGACAAAATGAAAACCATTGCCAACAAAGGCTATATGATCATGATACCATAAGGTACCTTATTAATTGTAAAAATATTGTAGCTAATTCATATATATGAAAGGCTGGTGAATGAAATCTGAACATCATAAATGAACCTGACCAACATATTCCTACTCTTCGAGAATCTTAAAACAACTTTAAAAAAATAAACTCGCTAAAACGGATTACTGTTTTAAACATTTTCTTATTTCACCAGTTATTAGTAGTATTAGTTCTTTAAAAAAAAATTAACAGCTTGCATAAGGAAATCTGTTTAGGAGTTACCTGCTCTTAAAAAAACTTTGTTTTCTTGAGAAGTAAATATAAAATGTTGGTATCTTTTAGACAGCTGCACGCTGCTACTTACTAGTTTAGTCAGCTCTTGCATTCTTTCATAGTCCTTGCTTCTTGCTGTCTTCAGCTGTTCCATTTGATTGGCCTTTTCCTCGCTGTCTTTGTAGTACTTTTCTGTCCAATACTGCTTCTACAGATAAAAACACCTCTAAGAAACTTTCTTAAAAAACTATGAACAAAAATGTCAATATTTAAAGGTTGACATGCAACAAAATTCACATTACAGTTTTTGGCATCAAAAGATTCATTATGTCTTACTCTTTTGTGTTGCAGGTGCCAAATGTGTGGAAATTTGACTACAAGGTTTTAAAAGCTCAAAAACGAGCAGTTATCGTCGCCATCACGAGACCGCCGTTTATTTAAATCTCTTTCTAAAACGGCTCAAATAGGACATAGTTGCACAAGATGGCGTTTTTTCACACTTTCACGCAACCAAATTCGACAAAATATTTTTACATATATACCTCACACATTCAATAAAACCATGTCTATTGTTCTTACGCATTTATTTCATTGTCATTGTAATGCTGTCACTTATAGCACTGATATCTAATAACCTACCGTGAAAATTCGTTTAATTTTCTAACCTTAGCTCGAAGGAATACATATCATTGTCGGATAATCATGATGAGCCTGTTGGTCAGTTGTGATAATCATAAAATGCTGCAGAAATTATTTGCGAAGTGTGGGTCACATGATCAGATTACGACTAGACGATTAGACCAAGCCGAAACAAAACTGTAAAGTAGCGAGCGTCTATATTTGATATGGGATCTTCGGTAAAACCCAAAGTGTTTGTCATAAACTAGTGCTACGAGAAGTTTTATATTGAGCGTTTGATTGGCCTTTCAATTTATGTCAGAACATCACGTGACAAAACATTAACTAAATGTAATGACTACGTCAGAGAAATAAACAGATTTCACTTTACGGCGGTTTTGTCATAGTGGCGATTAACTGTTTGTTTTTGAGCTTTCATGAGCTTGTAATAACGTTTCCACATATTCAGTACCTACAACTCAGCAGAGTAAAACATGGTGAATCTTTTGATACCAAATAAATGTGATGAGAATTTTGTTGCAAGTCAGCCTTGAAAACTGCTTTAGCATGAAGACCACATAAAATAAATAAACTTCTTATTCCATTTTAGGAATTTTCTGTTACGACAATTAATAATTATCTATCGGACAGCTTCTCCATAATTTTCATATTCTTGATTTATTATACCAAACCCTAAGGCTAGGGGAAAATACATTCTTAAATCAATTTTATACATCTATGGATGTACAAAAATGGAAAACAGAAGCATTTCTCAAATTAACCTAGAGGACACATAACCTGTCTTGAGGCACGAGTTACTCTTACTCTGCTGTACATTATTATGTTTATTTATACTATAGTAATTAATAATTAAGTTGTTACTACCTATACTTTAACTTGAATTGCTTTTATAGAAATCAATAATACATCATTGGGTACAACGAATCACGTATTCCAGCCCACCACACTTTTAGTAAGAAATCACAAAATCTTAAGACAAATTGCCAAATCTCAAACTGGCTCAATGCCAATAAAATGCTACACTGTACCTACATTAATAGAAGAGTTATAAAAGTTCTTCAAAAGTTTGAATAGTGAGTGATGAACGTTTATACTAGCTTTTCAGTAATGAATTGTAAAATTATTTGCTTGCTTTATTTCAACCTAAAGTTAAATAGTGGAGCCTTTAGCATTTCATTTATCATTGCAAACATTTACAAATAAAATCATGGAGCTAAAGGGCCCCTCTTTAAAAGAGTTGCAAATAGCTAAACTATCATCTAAAAAGCAGGCCCTTACCTGACCAATCCAAAGAGAGTTGTTGTGATACCCATTTATTTATAGACATTGAAAATGTGCATATACATGTCTGCTTACAGACAAAGCATGAAAAATTTCTACGACTTTTATTCAGGGCAATATAAAATCTGTTTACCAGTATACAGAAATTTTTCTACTGTTGCTGTCATCCAATTAAATTAAACAACGCATTTACTCGGCAGCAATCAAATTTCCTGTTGTTAGAAACTTATATAAAGAGAGCTTTGCAAAATAGAGCAAACAGGCACAGTAGAAGGTCACAACAGTTTTAAATGAACTAGGGACCTGCAGAGTCATTAGTATTTGCACAAGTACATGTAGTAGATCTGATACTATGGAACGAAAATGAAACATTCCTGTTGCCAAAAGCTTCTTGAAAACAGTATTAGATTAAAACAATGTAAATACTCAGTGACGTTGGCAGGAAAATCTTATTTGAAACAAAGATTCGTAATTATGTCAGATTAAAAAGAACTCATATACTCATGTATATACTCAATAATATGTAAATACTCAAGAACTCATGCATTTATCTTAATGTTACCCTTCAGGAAATTAAAGAGTATTTATTGGTGGGCTAACATACTTTATGTAACTGAGGTACTAGGTTTTTTGCCAATGTCCCAGACCTTTTAGAATAACTGTTTCAAAAGATTCAGTGCCAAAGCCAATGTGATCCGACGCAGAAACAATGATACATGTATATAAGTTTTCATGCGGGTGCCGAATCCCTCTAAACGAATAATTGTTCAAATTTTAAACTGGAAAAACAAGATCTCACATTCTAATGGGCAAAATAAAAGATAAGACACACAAGTACTTTACCAGGTCGTTAAGACGACTCAAGGCTCTTTCTAAATAGGATATGATTTCGAGATGGCTTCTCACTTCCGAATCCTTTTTCACATTCTTCTCCTTGCAATAAAAAATATCTATCAAGCATTTAAATTTAAATACTTTTTCAAATTTCCGCATTCATATCAGTGTTATTTTGGCATTAAAAGACGCTTTATCAAAGTAGATCTTTGGTTTAAAAACAATATGTTTCTTAAGTTTAGTTTAAATTAACTTATTTTTCTTACAATGCTTGATTCAATATAATGAACGGCTTAACTCCTTCATATATCACTAATCTTTTTTATTTACTAAAACATGATTTATAGTCTTCAATCTATAAATCTTTTCCCAGTATTTATTTATGACACTTTTTGCTTTATATTTGTTTTACCACAATTATATAAAACGTTTTTTTTATAAAAAATATGGAGAGAACAATGAAAAAAGCTTTTTTAAATGTATAAATTATATGTATATACTTAATTATACATTTGAGTATTAATAACATATATATATATATATATTATATATATAAATATATACATGTATATATATATATATACATATATACATATATATATACATATATACATATATACATATATACATATATACATATATACATATATACATATATACATATATACATATATACATATATACATATATACATATATACATATACACATATATACATATATACATATATATATATATACAGATAATGGTTGAGACTTCACTGATATAGTGCTCAAAGTGGTCCACCGAGCCTGTATAAGTACAAAGATGGAAAAAGTTTTTAGCAACAGTTTATGACTAAAAGTTTCATATTGCATGCAGTAATCATCGGATGCTAATGTGAAGTCCTCTTAATCATCAGACTTCACATTACTATATAACTAAAAATTCCCCTGTCATACAGCCCACGACCAAAGTGATATTAGAAAAAAGAAAGAGTACTGATAGTTGAGAAATGCAATATTAGCAGTCAAATGGCACTGCAGGGCAATTATAAGATAACTGCAATGGTAGCTGTAATGTACTGGCTGTGAGTGTTATTATATACAACAAACAGCAGTAATAAAAGGAAAATATTATATGTTTTTATCTCTCTCCCTGCAATAGGAGAAATGCAATATTGGCCAATATTAAAAGTAAAATGCACTGATATTATTGGAATACCCATTATTACTAATATAGTAATAATAGAAAGCCAATGCACAATTTTCTTTACAATCCCAAACGTCATAGCTAACAATATCAAGAAATTGTAATACTTATATAGATTTTAGAACATCTATTTAAAAAAGTGTTTGATTTTGACAAACAGCAATAACAAAAAGAAAAGATTATATGTTTATGTCTCTCCTCCTGCAATGGGAAAAATACAATATTTGAAGTAAAATGCACTGATATTATTAAAATAACCAATATTATTAATATCGTAATAATAGAAAACCAATACACAGTTTTGTTTACATTTCAAAACGTCATAGCTAACAATATCAAGAGGTTGTGATATTTATATAGATTTTTAGAAAACCTATTTAACAAAACTATTTAAAAAAATAATAACAGTAACATACTGCCCATCATCGGTGTTGTTAGTGTGACTATAAGACTTCAATAGTCATCCAAATTTATAATTAAATATTGTAATAATCTCATAAGAATCGTTAGAAAAAAATATCATTGTCATTTCCTTTACTTTCGCTGCTTTGGACATTAGTTAGAATGCCAAAGTACTCAAAAACTTCCAAAATGTCAGTTACTTTGAAATCGGCAGCAAAGAAACAATTTCCGTACTTCTACATTAATTACAGACATTTTCGGCATTTTGCCAATGCCATAGACTGGTAAAATGTGCATGTTATTTTGTCATGAATTGCGCACGACTTAATGGTTTTATTCTCTGTCGCTGGGCGTTTCGTTTGCCAGTCTTAACTTTGATAAAAATAAGGCTTGGCCAGTTTTAATAAAGATTTTTGGCCGAATTAATTTTTCTATTTATGTATAATCCGCTCAGATAGATTAGCTTTGAGATATTGCGGTAACCTTTCAAAGACTTGGTAACATTTTTAAATAGGTTTATGTGTTTTGTATCGTTATTATACTTTAACGACTCTACAAAAAATGGTTAAATTTGTTGGTGAGATTTCGATGCAAGGGTTTGCGACGTTGTTGATGAATAATTTTCGTGAGTTGTGTGCACATGCATTTATCATAAAAACTCTCAAACTTCGCTCCGCCCGTTTGGTCGTGGGATTATATACTTATTATATATTATTATATTTAGCAAAAGGCAATAGTGATTAATTAATTTTCATGCCACCTTCACTTACAACAAAATCCCTTAGTAATTATTTCATATAATTAAAATGTAATGTGTTTTTCAGTTGTTTGCAAATAGCATACGTTTTTTACTATCATTTTGCATATTAAAACCAAAGAAATCAGTTGTTGGTAAGTTATGGGTGACCTGTAATCATAATTATTTTTACCGAGCTTTAATACATTTAAATATAAAAAAAAAAATCTTTCTATTAGTGTATTGTAAGCATCTTTACCTCTACCTCCTTCTCCATTGCTGATATTTCAATTTGGTTTTTCTTTACAGCCTGTTTCACATTATTTCTACTAAATTTTTCTACATATTTTCTTTCCAAAATGCCTTTGAGTTTGGTTGTCTGAATCATATCCGTCAGCTCAGCTATTCTATCTTGCCTCAGTTCTATCTGTGAAGGGTATAAGAGAGCGGATAACTCACGAATCCTCAAACTGTTCATTTTCTTTAAAGCTGGCTCCCACGTTAAATTTTTTTACAAAAATCGTCAATTAACTTATCATTATCTTCCACACTAGATTTAACATGTGGTCTACCTCAAGGTTCAATCCTTGGTCCAACTCGTTTTTTAATTTAAATAAATGGTTTAACACATGTTACCAACTTTGTCACACCTTTTTGCCTATGTACAATAGATGACACTAATATCTTTTTGCAATCCTCTAACATCAACAAGCACATAGATTGTTTAAATAACGAACTTCTCGCTATTCAAAACTGGTGCACTTCTAACAAACTCACCTTAAATGTTGATAAAACTAACTTCATGTTAGTAAAAAACTTCCAAAATAAATTTCATTTAGCTAACACTCATCTCTTTTTCATTTTCAACAAACAGATTTGTCAGACAGATCACACTAAATTCTTAGGTGTTTTCATTAATTTTAATCTCACTTTGAAAAACATCTCAAATATTTACTAAAAACACTGGGACCCTTATCAGGCTTACTCTACCGCACATCTGAATATTTACCCCACAAACCTCTGCTTTTATGATACAGCTCCATGGTTAATTCCAAACTTTCATAATGCATTGAGTCATGAGGCAATGCACCTCTCCATAACACTTCAAAAGCGCATGATAAAGACCATTTACTTAAAAAACACCAAACCTCTCTTCAAATCATCATCCATACTACCTATCAGTTCCCTATATTCATACCGCATTATACTTTTAGCCCATCAATAATTTTATTGTAATTACGTCCCTCGCACGATATTTCAAATCTGATTATGAAATTCTTGTCTAAATCTTCCACAATCTTCTTCCTGTGCAGGCCATTGCAGGGTCGAGTTCCAACAGGCCATATTTTGGAACCAACTCCCTAAGTCTATTAAAAGCATAAAGAAGGTGGCCAGTTTCACGAAAGAACTTAGGTTGCATCTTTTAACAGGGGAATAAAATCGATGATGACTAGCCTAAAGCCACGACTAGCTATACTATTGTGTATTGTGGGCTTCATCACTCTTCCAGCTGTTTTTCTTTTGCTTAACTAATTTTGATGATAAAAATAAATCAGAAATTACAAAATCACAAAATCACAAATCACAACTTAAGGCATAGCCAAGGCAAATATTAGCCTAAATTCTGATTATAAATGCAGCCAATAATGCTTTAGTTGACCCCTGTTAACTCCTTGTTTATCCTGTTTCATCTGGAAAAAGTAGCAAAAAACTTTCACTGCAATTCCATTGGCAAGTGCAACTATTCAAGAAAGAGACATCAGATGTCGAGATTAGATTCATTCTTGCTGCCTGATGTGTCTCAACACACTTTCAGTACCTAGAGTTAGCAAAAGGTTTATTCTGCAAAAGAAATGTTACACTTTTCCTGAGCAATTTGTTGTTAATGGAAATATTAAAAAAACCTTTAAACTCACGCTCTTGTGAAGTAGCCTCTTGCTGAAGTATTTGAAAAAATACACCTTCACTATCAGCCATTTCGCTAGCAAATGGCTGATTTAATGTCCAAGGCTTTAGACTACTTTTGAATACTAGCAATACACATTTAATTAGAGTAGAAATATTTACAAATGTGTAGAACCAAACTGATCAGCCAGGAAACTCATAAAACTGGTTTGAAGCTTCATACATGTAGACTCACACATTTTTTACAAAAAACTGTTGACTACAAACCTTTAAGAGCTGAATTTTTGTGCAATTGAAGCAAATAGAAAACTAAAAAGTTTAATGAAAACATTAAAGATGACTTACACAAAATCTTAGTAGATTTTGTAAGAAAGTATTGATATTTGTTTACTATTTGCGATTGTTTCTCATGGTTTAAGTAATCAGACTGCCAGGATGTTTTAAGATTAAAACTCATAAAACTTGATCATTGCTAAAACTCTTGTAAAAAAAAATTTCTGCAAACTACATTACTGCTTGCTATCAATGCTATAATTTCTATGAGCTATTGCGTTCAAGTTGCGGTGCTATTCTGTTGACCTCTTTTCAACTATAGATGTCACAATCACACTTTCACTTAATCGGAGCATTTTAGTCGTGATCAAGTTTTATCGATGTTAGTCTTGAAACGTCCTAAAAGTCAGATGACCTTGAACATCAAAAGCAATCGCCAATGTTAAAAAATACCGATACCTTCTGATAAAATCTACAAAGATTTTCTAAAACTTCATCTTTAACAGTAACCCTACACCTGCTATGATTGGCTGAGACTTAGCTGACTATTTAATGTGTACAACTAATCAAGTTCATTGTTTAAAGTAAAGCGATAAGTTATTTTTATCTCTCTTCTCCTTACTGAATATACCTACTCTTACTTACCTCTCGTTTGCGAGAATCCTTCATATCTCTTAGTTTGGGCTTAAGTTGTTTTATCCTTTTATCGCTGAGTGAAAGTCTGTTTACAGCGTCTTCTAAATCCTGTTTGTATTGCTTCTCTGTCTTGCAGAGGTCTGCTATAGTCTCAAAAGAGTTGTTTTGGTACATCTCTTCGAAGAGTTTCTTCAGATGCCTCTCTAAGAATGACCTGATAAAAATAAAAACTAACTTTGACATAAATAATCTAAAATTAGTTTCTTTTGTTGTGAAATATATTTGACAATAAAACTGGCTATGGATTAAAAAAAATCTAGTGTGAATCATGGATGCCAATACAATTAGGTAAGCTCTCATGTGGTCTTTCTAAACAGGCATGTGAGTCTCTAAAGCATGTTTCTTTTAGATTACTGTAGTTAACTTCCACAGACATTCTTGGTGTCTAACTTCACCTCCAGCTAGACATTAGACTCAACATTGACCTACTCTGCCTACGGAGTTCATAAAAAACATTTGAGCACATTTTTATCTTACTATAAAATTTTGCATCAACAGAACGTTGAACAAACAGCCTTCAGCTATAAGACCAACGGTGGCTTCCATTTTTCTTTTGTAAGTAAAGTAAACCTCTATAATTGCTACGCCTTTTCTATGAGCACTTGTCTACACCTGTCACCTACATTTGCCACCTACATTTGTCTACACCTTGTCTATGACTAGGTTCTAGGAGCGAACTGATACACAACTTTTATTATCAATTTCCTTTAAGCTAATAGCATCTGTTCCTACCGGTCATCCTCTATCTTGCCTAGCTGACTTTCCTTTGACTTCAGCATGATGAGCCGTTTCATCTGGTCTCTTCTAGACCGCTCTGAAAACTGGTTCTTTGCAGCCTTTTTAATTCGAGGAAACATTCCTCGCTGAAATATAGATAATTAGAAATAGGAAAACCTAAATTATAGTGTGTGTATACTAGTATAGTGTGTGTATACTTCCATAATTAGTAAAATTATAAAAAAATTTAAAAATAAATATTGGTTAGATGAAAAACAATAAAAGCCTTTTGGGGTTCTCCTGACATTTTTGCCATAAAGTCTGTGATACTAGTATCTGAAGGATAATATTTGGAAATGTTATCACCCCTTCATCATGATAGAGAAATTACTTTTTTATTAAAAATGATTTGAGCAAAATACCTTCTACGATATTCTTTTGTATAGATTTAGCAACCGGTATGAAAAAAATTCAAATATTACTAAGAGTTGTCTGCCCTTTTTCTACTGTCCATTTTCAAAATTGGTAAAGTGTCTCCAATATAGTCAAGCGAGCTGTTGAGATCTGTTTACCTTTCTGCTAAAATTAATGCTTTCCAGTTTCTATAAACAAGTTAAAATTTTCCTACCAATACTATATTATTGTACAATAATGTATTAGTAGGAGCTCGACATGAGCTCGACATGAGAGCTCATGTCGAGCTCATGCTTGCACTTATCACACAAGGTAACATAAACTTTGAATTCAACTTAAAAATACATTTGTAGCACCACAAAAGTTTGGTGTACCAAACACATTGCTGTCAAGTCTCTCTGACACCGCCATTAGCCACTACATCTGTCTCGAAGTTAAGAACTCCATACAGTACTATACATAGTAATGTTATATTGTATCGCAGATCATAACCACTAAATAGGAATTTGCTACTTTGTGAGTTTGGGTATGGATTAGAATAACGAAAAACATGTTTTCCATCATAGTATCTTGTTTTTAGGAGCTTTTTTTCAAATGATGGGAATGGATCAATTTGTATTTAGCTATTTTAGATAATAAATATTTTGATACGAGAAAATTGGCATATGAGCTCTGTCCCGGAATGCAGTAAACTCGCATGTCGAGGTATGACTGTACTAAGATGCCTCAGCAAATTAGGTTTTAATCTTTTACTGAACTTACTTCAAGTTTTTCATCTTATTTTTTATTATCTGTTTTTTGTTCTCGCATTCACTAAAATTTTTAGCCATCCTTTTGAAAACTTTTTCAAACTTATTCGAAGTGAAAGGCCGAAGGATGCTGTTTTCAAAGCAACCTTTTGCATGCTTGGCTATATACTGGCTATCGAGAGCTGACTCCTATGTTTGTGTCTCAATGATAATTCGTATCTTAAGAAACTCGCTCGAAACTCTACTCGTATCTCGATCTTCTCATATGTTGGGTCACTCGTTGGAGCTGCCGATGTGTGAGGGTACTTCTTTAAGAAACAGTAAAAAGCAATCCTACATATGATTGCTGACAAATGATTTGCTTACTAGTAAAAAGATACAAATGCAGATTTAGTAATCAGTGTTTAGTTGGATTAGTACTCTCGAATAGATAAATAGCTTTTTTATCACCTAAATCCATTAAAGTTCCATATTTCGCTTTTTCTAAATTTGCTAAAGTTTTTGTTATATGCTGTTCAAGTGTTGTTAGACAAGTAAAACTATTTAAATAATATTTTTCCAAATTTAAAAATTTCATTCAAAAGAAATAATTTTAGTATTCACTATTGCAAGAAAAAAATGTATGTAAAATGAATTGCAAGAATAGAAGCACTCACAGATAAGAGTTTTGAATAGTTAAGGTCATGAACTATAATGGTACAACTTATTATTCTGTTTTGTGTTTTTCAACTAAAATGTACCCACTAAAGCTAAAATATTTGACAGATGAGGCAGTTGAGTACAACCAGTTAATACATAGATGTGACCTTACCTTAGTTTTTGTATGAGGAGTTATCTTGCCACGGTGACCCTCATAATCTATAGCACACAGCTTGTTTACGAGAAATCTACCCTCAGATGAAATCTGTAAGAATACTAGTGTATAATTCTTGTAAAGTTTCAAATGACCAAATTTTGAATAATTTTGCTAATGACAGCAGCTGAGAGCAGATAGCAGCAGATGGCAGGCAATGGCAGCAGGTGAGAGCAGATGACAGCATATGAGAGCAGATGACAACAGATAACAGTAGATGGCAACAGATGACATCAGATGACTGCAGATGACAGTAGATGGCAATAGATGACAACAGATGAAAGTGAATGACAGTAGATGGCAACAGCTGACATCATATAAAAGTGAATGACAGGAGATTATAGCAGCTGACATCATATGACAGCAAATGAAAGCGGATGAGAGCCATAATGCCAGCCATAAGTGGATATAGCCAAAGACTACCATATTACAAAAGAAGCAATTAAAATATAAAAAGTAATGTAAAATAGCTTTAAATTCTAATATATATGTGCTTACATACTTTACGCTACTCACAAAATTTTTGTATTTATGGAAAATAATATTTACCTTTGGATTTTTTTTGTTAAAGTAATACTTATAGCATAAAAATGGGCAGCAAAGCCATATTTTAACATAATTTATTACTTTATCTAATTTTTTTCATACCAATTTTTTAAAAGTTTTGATTAAACAGGAGAATTGAATGTTGCTTCAATTTTCATATCTGTGAATAAAATATACAGTGTTTTTTCAAACTTCAATATATTTTGTTACAAAGTATACTTAGCAGTTTCAGTGACTTTCAATATAATTATGCACAACTTTAAAAACTAGTAATTTTTCCAGCTGTTCAGTTGGCAGCAGAAAATGGAACAACTCAAACAATACCCATTGGGAATTTTGATCGGTCAGTATATAAGATAATTATTGAAAAGTCTTAGACAGAAGGCTGTAACAAGGAAAGTCATTGGACAGAAGGCTGTAACAAAGAAAGTCATTGGCTTGCAGATTAACATGAGAAGCTAACATCTAACATTAATAACTATTTTTGAATATATCAACTATGTACAACTCAATTTATGCTTGTTTAGTGACTTTTAGTTGTATTATCTTAGCCTAAATGTCCAAAAAATTGGCTGGCAAATGATCCTTCCAAGTTATGATTGTTTTGCAAATGTTAGTGTTTGAGAGGCAGACCTCTATACAATGCTATTGACATGCTATTGACACATCATGCACCGACATCTGGTTACATTAAACAAACAAATACTGGCTTACATAAGTTTTCCAGATTATTTTTAGATTCAAACCTCTTTGGAAACTAACCATAGATGACTTGGCCTGCTGGTAGACTCCGTTTTTAGAAGTTATGTGTCCAAGAATGACGAGTTGATCTATACAGTCAGATAGGACAGTGTTCAAGCTGATTGCATCGGTGCTGGACGGTAAAAAAGTGATCGGCGTCTTTGTGTTGCCACTGTATAAGTCATTGTTAACTGCTATCAAAATCAAGTAATTATTGCCTTTTTATTAGCAATGCAGAAACTAGCTATTCTAGCTATACTAACTGCACTAGCTATACTAGCGATACTAGCTATTCTAGCTATTCTCACCTTAGCTTGGACAATCCTCACCTCAGGTTGGACAATACTCACCTTAGCTAGGACAATACTCACCTTAGCTTAGACAATCATCACCTTAGCTTGAACAATCCTCACCTTAGCTCGGACAATCCTCACCTGAGCTTTGACAATCCTCACCTTAACTTGGACAATCCTCACCTTAGCTTGAACAATCCTCACCTTAGCTTGGTCGATCCTCACCTTAGCTTGGACACTCCTCACCTTAACTTGGACAATCCTCACCTTAGCTTGGACAATCCTCACTTTAACTGGGACAATCCTCACCTTAGCTTGGACAATCCTCACCTTAGCTTGGACAATCCTCACTTTAACTGGGACAATCCTCACCTTAGCTTGGACAATCCTCACCTTAGCTTGAACAATCCTCACCTTAGCTTGGACAATCCTCACCTTAACTTGGACAATCCTCACCTTAGCTTGGACAATCCTCACCTTAGCTTGAACAATCCTCACCTTAGCTTGGACAATCCTCACCTTAGCTTGAACAATCCTCACCTTAACTTGGACAACTCTCACCTTAGCTTGGACAATCCTCACCTTAGCTTGAACAATCCTCACCTTAGCTTGGACAATCCTCACCTTAGCTTGGACAATCCTCACCTTAGCTTGAACACTCCTCACCTTAACTTGGACAATCCTCACCTTAGCTTGGACAATCCTCACTTTAACTGGGACAATCCTCACCTTAGCTTGGACAATCCTCACCTTAGCTTGGACAATCCTCACTTTAACTTGGACAATCCTCACCTTAGCTTGGACAATCCTCACCTTAGCTTGAACAATCCTCACCTTAGCTTGGACAATCCTCACCTTAGCTTGGACAATCCTCACCTTAGCTTGAACAATCCTCACCTTAGCTTGGACAATCCTCACCTTAGCTTGAACAATCCTCACCTTAGCTTGGACAATCCTCACCTTAACTTGGACAATCCTCACCTTAGCTTGGACAATCCTCACCTTAGCTTGAACAATCCTCACCTTAGCTTGGACAATCCTCACCTTAGCTTGAACACTCCTCACCTTAACTTGGACAATCCTCACCTTAGCTTGGACAATCCTCACTTTAACTGGGACAACCCTCACCTTAGCTTGGACAATCCTCACCTTAGCTTGGACAATCCTCACTTTAACTTGGACAATCCTCACCTTAGCTTGGACAATCCTCACCTTAGCTTGAACAATCCTCACCTTAGCTTGGACAATCCTCACCTTAGCTTGAACACTCCTCACCTTAACTTGGACAATCCTCACCTTAGCTTGGACAATCCTCACTTTAACTGGGACAATCCTCACCTTAGCTTGGACAATCCTCACCTTAGCTTGGACAATCCTCACTTTAACTGGGACAATCCTCACCTTAGCTTGGACAATCCTCACCTTAGCTTGAACAATCCTCACCTTAGCTTGGACAATCCTCACCTTAACTTGGACAATCCTCACCTTAGCTTGGACAATCCTCACCTTAGCTTGGACAATCCTCACTTTAACTGGGACAATCCTCACCTTAGCTTGGACAATCCTCACCTTAGCTTGAACAATCCTCACCTTAGCTTGGACAATCCTCACTTTAACTTGGACAATCCTCACCTTAGCTTGAACAATCCTCACCTTAGCTTGGACAATCCTCACCTTAGCTTGAACACTCCTCACCTTAACTTGGACAATCCTCACCTTAGCTTGGACAATCCTCACTTTAACTGGGACAATCCTCACCTTAGCTTGGACAATCCTCACCTTAGCTTGGACAATCCTCACTTTAACTGGGACAATCCTCACCTTAGCTTGGACAATCCTCACCTTAGCTTGAACAATCCTCACCTTAGCTTGGACAATCCTCACCTTAACTTGGACAATCCTCACCTTAGCTTGGACAATCCTCACCTTAGCTTGGACAATCCTTACTTTAACTGGGACAATCCTCACCTTAGCTTGGACAATCCTCACCTTAGCTTGAACAATCCTCACCTTAGCTTGGACAATCCTCACCTTAACTTGGACAATCCTCACCTTAGCTTGGACAATCCTCACCTTAGCTTGAACAATCCTCACCTTAGCTTGGACAATCCTCACTTTAACTTGGACAATCCTCACCTTAACTTGGACAATCCTCACCTTAGCTTGGACACATCTCACTTTAACTCAGACATTTATCACCTTAACTTGGTCTATTATGACTTTGATTTGGAAACTACTCACTTTGACTATAACATGGGTCTTACCGAGCTGCTGTGTAGAGTCTTTTATAGATTTTGGACATCATTGTTGATGGAGCCCACAACTGACCTCCTTGAGGATCTAAACGCCGACTAGAGATCGGGCTATAATAAATAATATAGACTTTGTCAGCTATAGCTAAACATTAGAAGCAGCAGCCACTTAAATTTTTACATGTCTTTAGTTTTATGTTTTTAATATCAACCAGCTGTAAACATAAAATGAGCTACCAAGGTATTTTAGAAATCTTGCTGTCCAAGCACAGATCAGCTGTTAGAAGAATGAATGTCAGTAAATAAGTTTCCATACAGTGGTAGCGTATCGCTGCACCCCTATATGGTACTGCAATGACATCACAGGAACAGCCGTGTTGATCGTGCCGCTGTCTGGAAGCAAACAGCTATGCAAAGCTATTTTGGCCATGGAAATGGCATTAGCGATCAACGGCATCACACTTTTGCTTGCGCCTGGGTCATAGCTTAAAGATCTCTTGTCAAAAACTGTGAATTAAATTTTACCATGTGTATAACAAATAGGGCCATGAAGAGATAACAGTTTTTTCTTCTGATCAACAATGGTTTGTTTTGTCCTTGACATTTTAAAGATACAACCTTGACATAAAGCGTCGCACAACTATCCCTGTGATATAGCAACCTTTTGAAACATGGTCTGACAGTCAGCTTGCATAGCTTTTCAGCACTGATACACGGCGTTGTCAATACATATCGCTGTATGGAAACTTGGTGAGTACGAGAACTTTTGGATGCTAATAAAGTTGTATGAGAAAACTACAAGTAAACTTTAATAACAATTGAACAATAATAGTAATAACATTAACTATGAACATTACCTTAGTAGCTGCCTAGAGTCTGTTTTAAGGTGACTCTCTGGCAGACTAGAAGGAGCAAAACTAGAGACCGCCCTTACAGAATGACTGCAAAAAGTAATAGCTGTCAAATTGTAAAATGCAAAAACATTCCTTTTGGATTAATTAGCTTGCCAGAGTGCAAAAAAAATGCTTTATCGAGTAAACCTATGGGCGGTGAACATATTTCTACTGCACACAAAAGCCTGTAATACTCTATTGAATAAAGCTGTGAGTAACAGTTTGGATTCTACCGAAACGAAAGCCTGTGCTACCTTATAGAAAAAAGTTTTGAGTAGTAGGTAGGATTCTATTGCAAACAAACGCCTGTACTACTCTATTGAATAAAGCTGTAAGTAGTAGGTAGAATTCTACTAAAAAAACCTTTACTCAGCTCCTCTTTTTGTGCTGATAGCATTTTTCTGGTACTTTCTTTACAAATCTTAAATACTTTGCAAAAAGTAAGTTTTGATTTCCATATAAGTTTTGCTAAAATAATGTTGTAAATATATCAAAGAAAACTAACTTGTTTACAGGTAGAGGGTAAAAAATGATATTACAAACTTACCTCATTGTGACAGGATCAATTGCTTTGTGCCAGTAGTGATGCTGTGCGGCATGTCAAACTATTATCCTTTGTCAGCAATGCGTAGACGCTGCCCTTCATAGTAACAGTGCAATGTAGTAACTTTTGATTTATCAAAAGATATTCAAGCAAAAATCAAACTTGCATGCAAAGATTTCATCACCTCCATTTGCTAGTAGTACTGAAAAAATAACTTCCACCAAATCAGCTCTTTCTGGTTTTATAGACCAGGTAAAGGTACTACCTTGACCTGCGAATAGAACAGGTGCTAAATACAGGGGCATAAATAGCTGCAGATTATAACTTTTTCTTCCAGAACAGCTACCTTTCTATTAGTTTGTGCACTCTTCTTTTTACCAGAGTTTGTTGGTTTTGTTAAATAAGAGAATAGAAGGGTACTTCAAGTTATATAACAGTAAATATTCATTTTACTTTTTGTGTAAAACTTGACTCATTTCCTTGCCGGTTCTAGCTAGCAGTTTCAGTGGCTTGTAATACAGGTAAAATTTTAACATTCATTAGGGCTGTCAGCTGTTCAGTTGGCAGCATAACAGTTTTACTACAGGCAATTAAGTAACTCAATATTGAAATATTGAGAAATATTAAAAAATATTGAGAAATATTGAGAATTTGAAATATCTAAAATAACTATTTATAATTCTTAGACAAAAATGATTATAAAATATTTTTACTGTTTTAATTTACCAGAGTTCTTTCTTGCTAGAAGCTGCTTAATCTGATTCAATTTATATTTCCATCTATAGCGTATAAAGGCAATGTTCACTTACACTCATATAAGGTTTGTCTCATTGAAGTAGAACGACAAGCAGAAAGGAAGGCAATCGCTGTGGAGACGGCAGCAACAAACACTCGACTAAATTATTATGTATGCAGCGCACAAAAAGTTTACAAATTAAAAACACGTAAAAAATCCAAAGTAATTTTCACTCTGCACCTCGCATGCTATAAACCAATATTTATAGACTTACCAGCTCATATTGTTTTCAACTAGCTGAATATTCCTAGACTTACGCAGATTAGAGTGGTTGTAGACAAGTTGGTTTTAATCACGATTGCGTATGATAGCAATATTAACATTATTTGTTGATATTTAATAACGAATTTTTCATCTGTTATCACAAACATTTACTGTTTTTTAATACAGTGAAACTCAGATAAATCGCCCTCGGATATATCAAACACATGGTTAACTCGAATGGATTTGCTTGGTCCATTCCCACGCAAAGATAAATGGCTTTAGATAACTCGACCGAAACTCCGTTAACTCGAACAGTTTTTTGCCAAACGGCTACCGAGACGGTTGTTACTATCGCTTTAGAATATCACTTTATTCTAAGCCATAGAGATAAACATGGACTTTTAGCAGTTCTTAGGCCTCGTTATTACCAACATCGGCCAATATTTTCTTTAACGACTTTTCTAAAGGTTTGCAAAAATCAAATTTTACCAAACATCCGCTTAGCGATAAGCCCTCCGAATGCAAGAAAAGCGAGGTAAAATTTGGATAACTTTAAAGTAATATCAGCAAAATTGATAATGGGTTTTTAATAGTAAAGCAGTTTTGTAATAACTGACTTACTGCAAAATTGATCTTGGTTAAAACGCTCGTTAGAAAAATACGTATGTATTTTTTCTGAGCGTTTTAACCGCAATCAAGTTTTGCCAATTTTAATCTTAGAACGTCTTGACAGTCACATCACCTAAAGCAACAAACAAATCTCAAGTGATGAAAAAATATCTATACTTTCTGATTAAAAATATTTAAAACTTCACACGAGAGACCCTTTAACTTGCAACAAGCAATCTATGCTTTTGATTTATATATAGTTTGTATATGTACATGTATCTACTGATAAATACGCGCACTTATGACTGTCCTGATAACTTGAACGCTCTAATAACTCGAGCACTTTTGATCGGTCCCTTGAAGTTTGAGTTATCCGTGTTTCACTGTATTTATAAGAGACGACTCATACTGCAGTTGAAATAATGATATTGTTCTCTCGATAGTCTACCAATCACTGACTACGTTTGATCGCTAATTTCCGTGCTAGTTGTTATTAGCGGCTGTGACTCAACATATTCTTTTCATCATCGCTTATCTTAACACATATCTATAGCCTACTCTTTACAGTTCATCACAGGTTTGCATGAAATGAGGTTGTCAAAAAGATTAAAGTTTCAAAAATCGGTAAGGTGGTTCCAGGAAAAGTCTGCATTTATAATGTATAGATGATGAATTATTTCTTGACAAAGAAGTTTCTTCCTCTGACATCCTGATTTAATTTACCCGATTAAGAGGCTAATGAGAGAACAATTTTGTCAGAATATATTATGACATCTACGGTGTATGTCTATTGGCTGGATGTAAGCCTTCATAAATAATTTGCTGGCCCTGAAATGTTTGCAAAATCAGTCAAGTTTCGATGGAATAAGGGAAAAAATTACAACATATCAATGACTTAAAAATATTTTGAAACATTTGGAATGCTTAAAATTGATTTCAAAGTGAAAGTGTAATGCAACCCTGCTCACAAAGACACCATGTGATTGGTCTTAAATGTTTAAAATGCTTGAAAGTTTGAACAAAACCAACGGAATGACAAACATATAATTTTTAAAAACTCTAGTCTTACAAATCTCAAAAGCCTTTTTTTAACAAACCCAAATTTC
The DNA here is from genome assembly GCF_963576615.1 of Watersipora subatra. Lineage (NCBI taxonomy): Eukaryota > Metazoa > Bryozoa > Gymnolaemata > Cheilostomatida > Watersiporidae > Watersipora > Watersipora subatra. Next base: position 45,577,346 of record NC_088715.1, on the reverse strand, counting down.
TAATCAGAAATCTGGTCTTAAGTGCCACAAAACTATATTTAGTGACGGGGAGCCAGCATCGCAACTATTGCAATTACTAGTATCATTATAAACACACACGCACGCACACACGCACGCACGCACACACTCACGTCCGCACGCACGCACGCACACACACACACACACACTCACGCACGCACACACACATTACATGATACAAACCTTTTGGTTGAAGACATTGACATTTCTGTTTACAATAATGGCAGGGCGGTTTAAATATCTGATAGAGGAAGCTGACCATCCAGAATGGCAGACTATCTGAACAGCTGTACTGTTAATAAAACAATGTAAGCAGGGGAAGATTTCCATGAAATAGCAGGCAGGAACATGCTTGCCCACCACCTGAAAACTGCTCTCAGGATTAGTTGGAAAAAAACTGAAAAAGCACACAAGTCAACACCTGGCTAGTGCTAAACAAGGAATGAATCACAACACTTGAGAAGTCAAACAAAAGTTATTGCTAAATGGCATGGTCTGTCGAGACAGTACAGGAAAGCGTTCCAATTTTGCTTTGGCTTGGATTGACCCAAAAAGGCTTGCGATTCTCTGATGTCTGACTCAGTGTCGTCAATTATCCAAATAGCTGTTACCATCATACACTCTTCATCTGTGCTGTCCTTGAGAAGCAGATTTGGACTTCAGGTGCCTCGGTTTGGTAAACTAAAAATGTGAGCAATCCCTGATTTTGAGCAGATTGTCAAACTTCAGTTTTCTTTGTCTGAGCTAAATTCAATTTACTGCTCTGCAAACTGGACACTTTTATAAGTGTGCATTGAGTATGCCTTGTATTTATGTTTTTATAAAACAAGAAATTCCCCTGTCATACAGGCCGCGACCAAAGTGATATTGAAAAAAATAAAGGGTACTGATGGCGGATAAATGCAAAATTAGCAGTCAAATGACACTGCAGTGCAATAGGATAACTGCAATGGTAGCTGTAATGTACTGGGTGTGGGTGCTATTATATACAACAAACAGCAATAATGAAAGGAAAAGATTTATATGTTTATTTCTCTCCCCTGCAATAGGAGAAATGCAATATTGGCCAATATTAGAAGTAAAATGTACATATATTATTAGATAAACCAATATTATTAATATAGTAATAATAGAAAACTAATTCACAATTTTGTTTACATTTCAAAACGTCATAGCTAACAGTATCAAGAATTTGAGATATTTATATAGATTTTCAGAAAATCTATTTAACAAAACTATTTAGAAAAAATAATAACAGTAACATATTTCCCATCATCGATGTTGTTAGTGTGACTATAACACTTCAATAGCCATATAAACTTATAAATAATTAAATATTGTAATAATCTCATAAGAATCGTTAGAAAAAATATCATCGTCATTTCTTTTACTTTTAATGCTTTGGACATCAGTTAGAATAAAACAGTACTCAAAAGTTTCCAAAATGTCAGTTACTTTGAAATCGGCCTGATAATAGAATAAGTGATAACGGGAAAAAAGAAATGGCAATGCTGGTTGTTGAAAAAGTAGTTGTCAGCAGAAATTGGCAGAGTATAGTGTAAATGAAAGTTGTTCGAGATGACACAAAATAAATTTGAGGGAGCACGACTTCAAAAAGGTGCAAATAACAATTTCAACAAATATAGAAAAGTTAGATGAGTTCAGCGTTCTGTTAAAGGTCACGCAATCTAGTCTCCTCTCTTTTACCTTGTAGGATTTTTAACAAAAAATGTAGACCTTTAACAGAAAGAAAGTATGAGTGTTCACGCGTCTGGAAGCTTTCTGCAAACTGCAGCAAAATAAAAAAAATGTTCTCATCATAAAGAAGCATGATAGTTTGGCCCTAGCTTGTACAAAAATTGTAAAGAATTTTGGCAAACGTTTTATATAATTTAATGAAACCTTTGGTGATTGGACAAAAAAAGATAAGCTGATAAACAGCGTACCACAACTTCGTACCTGTAAATCGGTCTACGCCTCAAGCTGTCCACTTTTATTACAGAAACCTTTGAATAAATTCGATTACAAATAAACAATGCCATAGACTGGTGAAATGAGAACGGTTTTCTCGTGTAATGCGCACTGCTAAATAGTTCTACTATCTGTCGCACGGCTTTATTGGCGTATCATAGGCCGGTCTTAACTTTTATTTAACCAAGCTTTTCAAGCGTTTTGTGGCAAATTTCGGCCAAACTAATCTGTCTATTTGTGTATTATTCAATCAGATGGGTAAGTTTTAAGATAATAACGACGGTATATAAAGACTTGGTAACATATTTGAATAGGCTTAAATGTGTTTTGTATCGTTATTATACTTTAACGACTCTACAAAACGATGGTTAAATTTGCTGATGAGATTTCGAAACAAGGATTTGCCATGTTGTTGATAAATAATTTTAGTGAGTTGTGTGCACACGCATTTATCATAAAAACTTTCAAGCTTTGCTCAGCTCTTTTGGTCGTGAGATTATTGGTATAATCATAGAATGATATGAATATTTATATATTCAACATTTAGAAATATAAATATTTATATACTTCACTTATAAATATAATTCTCAAAAAACATTTATTTGTAAACATATCATAAATAAATCTTGTAGGTCCAATATTTATTTGTAAAATATTTGTAAATATTTATATAAATATTTTTATCAATAAGTAAAACAACCATTTATTAAATTTTTATACCGGAGATATTTTTAAATTAATATTTACTATAATGATATAAATTTATATTTTCTTCATATGAATATTTATATATACCTATGTAAATATTTATAAAAATATATTTAGTGTGGTATAATAAATACACGCATATTTATATAGCACACTATGCATATTCCGCATGTGTCTGTTTGTCAGCAGGAATATTATTACCTAAAGGTTATAAACCTTTCTGCTTGTTGAGCAGTCAGCCGGGTTGTGTCAGCACTTTTTGAAACTAATTGCATTCCTAATATTTGTTGTTAGACAGATCTGGCAAATCATGCAACAGAATCGTCATTACTAGAAAAGGAAAATTCTTTATTAAGAGAATCTTGCATAAGATTCGAAAAAGTTTAAAACTTTTCAAAGTTTTTTGAAATTTTCTCGAACATTTTCTTAAAATTTTTCAAATTTCACTTTGTCATAGTATATACAGATTAGCTATCTGAAATTTGTCATAACATAACAAAATAGCCATTTAATTTAAAATTAGCACATTGGTTCATGGTTGGTTCATGATATATTAATAACTTGGTTGCATTTTGTCAAGACGCAAATGCATGTGACAAAAGAACAACATGATAGCCATAAGACGCTAATGAATTTGGTTTCAGAGCATGATGTAACTTTACGCATTTACAAATATATGATAGAAATATAGTAATTACACTGTTTTAGTGCTTTGAGTACTTCATCCTTCATCTCTGTTAGCGTGTCTCATTTCCTCAATAATAGTTACGACACTACTGACTGTTGTTTTCAGATTTTTCTTCCTGTTCTTTGTGTAGTATTTGATAACTTTTACTTTTTCAATGACCTTACTTAAATAGCCTACTTTAGTTGCATTAGTAGTGTATTATAACAGGTAGCCAACATAATTATTATATTGCTTTATCGCTAAACTAATTTGAATAAAAACATTATTGTTTAGTTGATACATAGAAATTACTATTATATCAATTATAAAATTAAAAGAGAATTAATTCAAATAAAATTGCATTAATAAACAAAAGCTGCAGTCCATAAATATATCTATATTTATTAAAGAATATTTAAAATATGCTTTCTTTTCAGTTCTGCTAACTACAAATTAGCAACTTTTTGTGCTTTTTTACATTCTTGATAATAATAACAATGAATATAAAACAGAGTGTTTATTTTTTGTCATTTCTACATATTCATGCATGTTCAACAAATAGAGATTAGTTTAAATTGGTTCAACTGCTAGAAAAGCTATTGGCTACTAAAATATCAGTTCGGCATGTTTTCCGAATTGCATTCGTTCGGCTTATCAGAGTTGTATTATCACTTTTATTTCTAGCTGTGATTGCAGGATACAATCTGGTTATGTAATTTTTATTAGTAATCAATATTACTTTTTGCATTTGTTTGTATTTATTATTTTCTAAAAGCTTTATATCCAATACCTCTTTTTTAATTGTTTGTTTTCAAATGTGCTGTTTTAATTTCTGCTGCGACTTTTATTTGCATTGAATAATGATAAAGCGTTAAGGTCAATTACTACAAACTGTCAACATTCACTTCCTAAAAATGGCCTATACATTTTCTCTCCAGTTGGTTGAACAAAGAACATTGTTTACTACCATGCACTTCAGTGACGTATTTGATTCTGACAACTCAATTTTCCATTTGTACCAGTGTTGTTGTATTCAATGTTTGTATGGAAGCTTCCTCTGCAAAATTAACTTTTTATACACACCTTTTTACATAATCATTGTTATTATTAATTCAAAATATTTGTGGTTTTTTGTTTTGTTTATTCAGTTGGTATCAATTGCATTAGTATCAAATCATTTTTCATTGTCATCATTGCAGCAAACAAACATTATCTAGCCATTACTTGCTAACTATTTCGCAAATAAACACCTTTTACTGTTGTTTCATCTTTCTGTAAGTTATTTTGAATTGCACAAAACCCTACTGTCAGGATATAAAGTTTTAGAATGTTTGTATTTTTATTTTCATATAATGATCATGCGCAACCATCAAATTCTTTAGATATTACTCAGTGTGTAAAATTTTAGTGATTGTTATACTTATTGGAAAACCCACAAACCTAAAAATGATTATACTTTTCACTATTATATATATTTTGAATAGCCTAACTTACTATATTCATTGAGTGGAGAACTTTAACTATTGGCAGCTACATTACCTGTCACTGTTTACAAGCTGTTTTAGATCTTTAGCAAATGGGCATAAGAAGTAAGAAATGTTTTCAAAAATCTGCATTAGCTAAGCCTCGAGCCTTCAAACAATGGAATTATGCATTAGTTAGATACAGACATGGTTAAACACCTTCACTTGACAGTTAGAATAGTAAACGCTGTACAAAAAAAGAACTTAGTGCAAAAATAATTTTATTCACTGTGGAGCGCTGGACATTTAGATGGTAGGTAACATTTTATAGAATATGAACAATAAATATTTGCCAGTAACTTGCTAGTATTTACTGCAATCTGAGCTCAGGCGGTAGTATTTCTATGTGATATTGTACCAACTATATTAAGTGATAATATATCAATTAATATTACTATATCATTTTTACAATTAGTATAAAAATTATTGTTTTGATAATAAGCGTATGCTTATTATCAAAATATTTTGCTTTGCTATATAATTATTTACCAAAAAAGCTAGCGTCAATGATATCTCAAACTTACTTTAGAGTGCAAAGCAACGCAGTAGCTTTTGTAAAAACTTTATATTAAGTTTAAAAATTTAAACTATAATATAAAAATTTACTATTCGTCTTTTTATTTTTACCGTAAATCATTCGTGGAAATGTATTTATACACTAAATAACGTCACTTCTCATACATACCTTTTACGGTATAGCTGTAATTACAAAGGGATAAAACCAGTCTATGTCTTTGAAGGCGATCGATTTGCTATGATCTCCTTTGCAGTTTGTTGTATTTTCCTTTTTGTCAATGAACTAAATATATCTTTTTTCAATGTTGAAGGTAGAGTTGGAGGTAACTTTAAATTTGTACTAGTGGCGTGATGGGAAAGGCATGGGTAATATGGCCTGCATGGGGGCTATAAGACTATTAATATCTCACTAAGTAACAACTACATCAAACGGAAACAGAGACTAGAAGGCCAATGTTGAAAAGCGTGACTTCCTGTAGGAGAGCCTCTTTTTTCAAAAAATGTTAGAGTGAAAAATCGAGTTTTCTAAAATTATGTAAACTTGTAATTTAACTGTAATTTACTGTAATTTGTAAACTTATAATTATATTCATATTTTCATGTTTAGTAGTTTTAACCCTTTTAATGCTTTGCTATACATCTCAGAATATTATGTCACAGTAGACTGAAAAGGCTCTATTGTACGGGAACAGATTGTACAGTGCTAAAGGATTTGTACACCTATTTGTAAAGCTTCACGAGATGATGGCATTCTCTGATCAACTTTATTAAAAATATTTTGTATAATTCCTGAGGTAGAAGAAATCTCCTTGGAGGAAAGCATATTTTTGGAAAAATGGAGGCTCAATTATTCACGTTTGTTCTAAAATGAAGGAAGAGTAACATGGCCTGATGGTTATAGATCTATGTAAACATGCATATTAAATATTTAGGTTAAGCAAAAATTTGTTTAAGATTCAAATGTACCAAAAGTGCAATTATTGGATTATTTTTAAAATTGTGAAATGCAGATAGTTGGTTATAATTATGTTTGACCATTTCAGCGTATTAATTGTTTCAACTGACTGAAAGGTGAGATATAAGCCACAACTTTAGCAATTAAACAGAAATGGCTGGGCAAGGATCGTTAAGTGGCATTGTTAAAATGTATCAGGAGACCTCGATCGGTTTACCTAAAAATACATTCATGAATTAAGCCATAACTTTTACCAAAGATGTGGCTGCAAACTTCTTTGACAATCGACAATCTTCAATCGTACAAAATGGTTTAGACTACGCTAAAACATTTAACATAGATGAAACTACAATTTCTATAGTCCTAAAGCTGGGTAAAATCTTAGTTGAACGAGGCAAAAGGCAGTAGCAGTCATAGTTAGTAGAGAAAGAGGCTTTAATACGACAGTTGTATGTTGCATGGAGGCTACTGGTAAATTTGTGTCTCCATGTTTATCTACAAACAAACCAGAATGGCTCCTCAACTCATGAATGGTGGGTCAGTAAGAGCAATTGGAAGATGTTCAGTGTCTGACTGGGTCAATGAAGATCTTGTTTTGCAATTGCTCACACATTTCCAAAAAATTACCAACAGCCTTATTAAGAATTGAGTCTTATTAATTGATGGCAACCATAGCAGCTATAATAATTGGCTATTTGGCAGTTTCTATGAAATACTAGCATAAGGTTTGTTACTATTCTCTCACATATTTTGCATTGAATTTAACTGTTCAATGCTAGTTTTTTAAACTGTTAAAATCAGCTATGCTAAAACTGTTTGAATGTGGTTGCTAAATAACCCAGGTAAAGTTGTTTCAGCAGCTCATGTGGCAAACATCTTTATTACTGCATATACCATTCTCCGCTGCATGCAGTCTGTTGATTCTGGATTTTGTGCTGCTAGAATTTTGCTTTTCAACAGAAATGTCTTTCCTGATAAGGAATTTAGCAATCTGGAGCATGCAGAACAGCGATCGTGTTTTAATGTATGAATTATTGACAAACAATTAATTGGAGATATCAAAAGTAATACTGAGTCACCAAGTGCAGCTTCAACTAATATGTAGTCACAATACTAAATGAGATTTTCCATAGCCCAAACTTCAACCCATCAGCAAGAAAAAAAGACAACGCTCACCAGTGAGCACAATTTTGCATGTGAATGTAAGATTTGAATGAAATACGCATTTTTTACAATAAAAATCACAGTGCTAGAAAAAGAAACAAAAAAAGCAAAAGAAAATTAAACTAGTTCAAAGGTAAACAACTAGAGCAGATAACAGAGGCAAGAAATAGCCGTGAAAGAATGCAAGTCAGAAAACAAACATCACAATCGGCTGGCTGTCTGTCAATTTGGACGATGCATGTATGGGGCAAGCATTGTGGTAGAGAGAAGTAACCCAGTTTTCAGTAACTACCACTTACGGAACTGTTGCATTAACCTGAAGGGATGCCAGTACAACACATCCAGTCTGACAGAGCTAAGTAGCCATTTCACTTGCCCAATATGCAAAGGACAGAGGTAGATCTTTAACATGCCCACTCTGTCAGTGTGGTACACGAGGCCGCTAAGTAAAGGTCTACATAGATCTAAAAGACTCAGCACTTTAGGGTTGAAAACTTCCTGAGAGCATTTTGTTAGATCAGCATTAAGCAGGATTTGAACCACCAACCCCATGGTTGACTGTCAAGTCACTACCGCTAGGCCACTCAATATTTCCATGCTTAGCAGTAGACTTTTACTTACAATATTAGTCTGTATTATTATTATTTGTTATCATCTCAAATATTTTATGTTAGGCTATTCTATTTAAATAATGGTTGTAGTCAAACTGTAAGGATCTATTGATACAGTATAGCAAAATAGAAACTTTCGTATGCAAAACTGTATGGAAGCATATCAGCCACAACAGCATAACAATAGAAGATATATGAGACGCCTAAGTTTGTTTGGTACAGCCACGATTGTTAAGTCTTGGCTCTGAAACTTCGTATAAATATATTTACGTAATACTGCTGTGTCCGACTAAATTTTTATCTCGGAGAATTTACCAGTTTTGCTCAATGCTTAAGTAGTCCATATCAACCATGTTTTCCCTCATCATACTTGAATAATAGGGCCATATTCAGAATGTATATTTTCTTTGCAACATCAGTGTTTCAAGACTGATCATCATTGCAAAAATTTTTTTATTGCTAAATATGTCATTTTTTACTGGAAGTTTATCTGGATGGAGTTAAGAGGTAGTTTTTTCATCTTGCAGACAGGCTTTAATAATTACTATATTAGTAGCTGGAACAAAGGTGTCTCGCAATAACTTGAAACTATGCTTGCTGCAGTTATACGCAGTTATAAAAAAGCTATAATTACCTTGAAAAAATAAAAAAATGTGCACACATTACATTTCAGCTGGTTTTAGCTATTGCATTTATTTTTATGTAAAACATGTAGTAAAATGATAATTGTTCTTTGTGTTTAGTGAAAAACATATAAGACTATGCAATGCATTGAAACTACTAGAGGTTAAACACTGGTTATAATCAAGCTGCAGTAAAATTCTCACATAGTTTTTGTATCAAGAGCTATATTAGTACGACTTGTTCTTTTGCTATAAATTAAAACCTCGTTTTGATATGAATTCATTCCTAAAGAACTAAAAGCATGGCATAGAAGACAAAAGTTTAATAGCAAAACTAAGAGTTATTTTACCAGGTGCTGATTTTCTTTTTAAATAGTATGACTGATCCATCAAAAGGTAATACCCCACACTTACACATTTACTAGAAGCTGCAGGAAGAAAAATTAAATTTTGACATGTATTTTGTAATACATTGAGTGTGCAATTATAAGGAAAACTATTTTATGTGAAAAAAATTAGGTAAGATGCCTTTTGCACAGAAATAAAAATAATTAGAAGATTAGAATACTTTATAATTTAATTTTATTGATTAATATTTTAGAAATGCTAACATTATGAGATATGTAGTTGGGGATCATGAATCTATGACGTAACTACTAGATATGCAACAAAAGATCAAGAACTTTTCCTAAATGGATAATCGCTTAAAACAAGCCCCGGAAACTCATCCTGTAGGTTGAAAGCCGCGTTGTTAATTTGATAGAGGGTTGCGAGTAAAAGAGCTTTGTGCTCAGAAGTGAGAGTTGCTTCACACGCCATTTCGAGAACAGATTTTTTCTCATTATAAAAGCAATATGCAGCTCGTGTGTGTGAAGGTGAGGTCAGTTCTATTTCGAATAAAGTCTTTTGGTTAGCACCTGTTCGTCGCCTTATAATCATTATTTCTTTAAGCTGGGCAGAAAAAATCCGTTGGCGGCTTAAATTGACCGAACCAATGTCGTTGTTATAAATTGTACACACCGTTGCAGCATCTGATCCCAACGAGCTGCACAGGGAGAAGTGTGAAATACCAAAAATATCTCTAAACCGAGTTTTAACGGCTGTCCTTTCACATTTCCTTGTTGCTACCAATATAATGCGGTTTGTTGTGACATCAAGTATTTCAAAGTATTGAGTTTTTTCAGCGTCAGTTAAGGATACTCGTAAATAAAACCTGTTGCAGTTATTAAGAATGTTCAATTGAGATTCAACTGCAGGTTCGGGTAGCACAACCGGTCCAAATGCACCCTCGCCCAGCTCACGAAGGAGATTACTAGGAATCGCGTGCAGGTGATAATGGTACATTGAGTATATGCTTCTAATGGCTGCCAACAACACCAAAAACTTTTTGAAAGGAGTTAATGTAAAGTTGTAATTGACACACACCGTCGATCCAATATCACACTTAGATATGATGCACTGACATGACGGTGAACCTAACTGAATTGCAATCGATTGTTTTTTTGCCAAATTTATGTTCTGCACAAGTTCGAACAATGGATTGGAAATCCCATCATCAGCATCGTAAAGCCTGTAATTTGTGATAGAGCCGGCAACACGATTATTGTCTTTAATAGCGAACACAGTCATAGTATCCATAGGACTACACAAACCATATGCCGCTGCTAACTCCGTTTCCCCTGTCATCCCAATAGCTGTTACCGTCTCACGCTGTTCATCTACAGTCAGGTTGAGAAGCAGATTCTGACCTTGACATGCTTCAGTTTTGTAAACAACAAAAGTGAGTAATCGTTGATTTCGAGCAAAAGGTCGAATTCCAATACTATCAGTGTTGTCAAGCACAGCCAGCGTGCTGTATGAAATATTTCTGCTCATGCTGCTGACGAGCAGGTTTTTATTCCCTTTTTCTTTACTTCTTCTTGATAAATGATGTTATTTGAAGTATTATAAATATGCTTAAAATATCATTATTATTGATGAATCATCAAAAATGTAGTACTGTTGTGCTTACAGAAAAAGCTTGATATTTAACTACTGCTGATGACGTTGTTTAATGGATGGCTTGAAATACCATTTATTACATATTTATATATTATATATGATATATATATATATGTATTTGTATGATACATATCAATTTTTCCTCAGTCTTGTTAAGACAAGTGAGTGCAGGTAGTGGTACAGGTACAGGTAATATACCTGCTCAGACCTCAAGCTCAGGTCTTCAACCAGAGACCTGGGAGTTTGAACACCTCAACCTCCTAGAGGCCTCAAAATCATAGCTGTTCCCAATAGCGTGCTTTTCTGCATCTAACTTGCATTAGTTGTTGTTGCCAAATGGTCATTTCACATTTGATGTGCAGGTGTTATGGCATCCAATGCTTTAATGGCCACTATTTATATATACATATTATTTACATGAACATGTACTATATATATATATATATATATATATATATATATATATATATATATATATATATATATATATATATATATACATATATATAAAATATATATATATATATATATAAATATATATATACATGTATGTATACATGTATATATATAAATATATATACATGTATGTATACATGTATATATATGTATATACATATTTAAAGTTAGCATACGTATATGCAAACTTCAAATATAGTAATATATATAAATTTATTTAAAAATTAAATAGTAAAGCTTTGTGTTATTTAACTAAAATGACTGGAATTGCTTTAAAAGAAACAAAACCTTTATATAGTAACTTTAGCTTCAGGTTTACCTCTCTCTCTTTTCAAGAATAAAATACTAAACTCTTCACACACTGTTTCTCTAACAGTTTTCTTTTGTAAAAATACAAAGTGACTTGATTATCTGTTTATTCTGCACAAAACAGAAATATACTCAGACAAATTACATAAACACTACATTGATATATTCTTGCAAAAAGTATATAGCTCAGTCATCAAATCTAAAATGTGTAAAAACTTTAATGTAGAATTTTGACTTTAGTTAAGAAGAATATAACTTTGAATACTAGTTTGATCCATTTAATTTTAGGTAAAAAAAGTTTTAATTATAATGAATTCATGTTAGGTTTTCATTTGAAATCAAATAAAGAGAAACAATGCTCACTTAATACTATTTTCAAAGTAATAACGTAAACAAGAGAGCAGGACTTTATATTTGTACCAAATATTTATTCAGGTAAAGGTGGTACTGTCCAAAAATGCTTTAGTCCAGACGTGACATTACTACTAACTCCTAGTTTTTTGAATGGGTATCCACCAGCCGTAGGTAGTTTGAATCGAGAGTGTAATTCATACTGAATTGCAGCGATGTTGGATAGATGAACAAGGAGCAAAGCCTTACTTTTAGAGCTCAATGTACCATCACATTGAAAATGAATTTGTCCCACTGTTTCGTCAAAAGTGCACTGTGCAACTCGTTGAAATGGAGGAGTACTTGAATTAATAACACCAACATGCCAAGACTGCTCAGGATGAGTTGAGCTGTCGCTATCATGGGTCATGATCTCCTGGCAATTTGCATCATAAATCTTTCTGTTTGAATGAACGATCAAACCTATTCTTGTTCCTGATGCTTCAAAAACATTAGTTGTTTCACAATTCTTGCTTCTTTTCGAAAAGAAGCAAACATTTCCAAAGATATCACTGAAACTTTTACACCAACTCAAATCTGATTGACTTTCAGCCACCACCAACTGAACTCGGTTACTCTGGAAGTCTAACAACTCATTAAATGTAGAGTCGCTGGTGTCTTTAAACGAAACTCGAAAAAAACATTTATTGAGTTCATCTAAAATTTTTAAGCCTGACGGCAGCAGAGCTTTTGAAATATTTTGAAAGCCTTCAGATGACGGCTCACCAGCAAAAATTTTTGTTTGAAGATTGGCCGGCATCGGGTGCAAATGGTAGTTATATGTTGAATAAATTTTTTTCATTCCTGCGAGCACAACCAATAGCTTTTTCAGAGAAGACATTGGCCAGTTGTAATTGACGGCAACAGAGGATCCGACATCCAAAGGCTTAATATTACTGATTCCTTTTCTTATTTGATTAGATATAGAAAAAATATTCTTTTTGACCATAGATTTTGAGTGGGATGCGTAGAACAGCTGAGCATCGGGGTCACACTCTTGTTTATCAAACAGATCAGTGTCTGTGACGGTTCCAAGGATCTTTCCTTTTTCAACTAATGAAATCACTGTCATAGCATGACGGCTGCTGTGCAAACCTTTTGCCGCCCATATTTCTTCTTCTCCTGTTTTAGCGACTAAAGTAACGATTTCATTCTTTTCATCAACTATAAGGTTGAGTATGATTTCTCTGCTTTGCTCATTGAACACCAGGAATTTAACAGATTGACCAGTCCTACAAAATGGCCGAATGTATAGTTTTACTACATTATCCAAAACATCGAAAGTGTCATAGTGTATTTGTGTGCAGGCCATTTTAACTGTCCAGCAGTAACTTTAGCTTCACATTAGTACTTAAAAAATTATGAAATTATTAAAAGTATTTCAGCAATGCAGTTAATGCTGTTTGAGCTTGAAAACCCTTATTTTGCTTCCCATAAACCTGAGAAATAACAGTTGGTAGCCTTTGAGTATTGTTTACTGTCTTGAATAGCCATGTTATATAATTTTATACTATATTAGATTGTATTACAGTACATCACACCATATCATGTTATTCATCATGTTTTCAAGGCACTTGTTGAGTTTCAATGCAAGAAATTGCTTGTAATAATATTGAAGCTTCCAGATGGCCCGAGTGTTTCATTTTTATTTTGGTTGCTTTCGACGAATGTTGTTGATTTCAATGTGTTTTTTTAAGCATTTATACTAAAAGCTCTCTTTGATCTTTGAGTAGTTGCAAAAACATTTTTGTTGGTTGGCTGCTAATTTTTATTATTATTATATTCTGCACATCTGTTTAGCTTTTGAAATTGCCAAATATGCAAATTACAGAGTCCTTGTATACACCATAAAAATAGAAAAAAGCTAAAAAAACATACAGAACCTATTAAACCTACAAAATACACTAAAACACTTAAAAACACACTTAAAAACTTAATACATATTACATAACTACAAAATGCAAAATACACCATTACATAATATTAATTTATAAAAAAATACAAAAATCAAAAATCTATAACACATTGCAACCTAAATTGATGCTTTTTAAATGAAAGTAAGAGCTATACTCAAAGAATAAACATTTTTGTCCCACGTGCATCTGGTTGAACACTAGCTTTCCAACAGCTGTTGAGCTCTTGTATAAACAGATTATTTACTTTTTACCTCCAAAATTTTCAAGGGTTTTCAGGATTTTGCGGTTTTGTAAAGGATGTGAACAGGCTGAAAGCAAAAAATCACATAGATGGCATACAAATTTTTTAAAATCACGTGAATAAAAACTAATAAAGTCAGTTTGTGTAAAGTTGAAAAAAGGTATAATTTACATCTTTGTTACCTCTTGTGTTGTTCATAGTTCATCTGCTTTTAAAGTAAAGCAACAATTTAACCACTTTTTGTTTAATACATCGTAAGTAGTTTGTACATTGTAATACATTGTTTAATACATGTATTTTTATAATTATAGTGATGTTTTGCACTATTTTATATCATAAGTTTTTTTATTATTATATGTCAATATTTGCAATGTTCAATGAAGTATTTTTTAAATTTTGTAACTTAAAGGAACAAACTAAAAACTCAAACGCAATTTTGCTTAGTTAAATTTGTGCAAAGGCATTTGTTCTGAGAGTACTATTTGACATCCTAGAAATGTTTACTGCTGAATCATCTGGCTCTATAAAGCTCAAATAAGGTCTATCTCTCTCGAGTTGAGGTCAAAAACTTGAGCGTTTAGACCAACTACATTCAGCACCCTGGGTTAGTTAATTCATCTAGTTGACTACACGTGCAAAGTGGATGTGACCTGAAAGCAGCGAGTTTACTTTATCTTGTTCTGCTTTAAGGGATATATCACAGATCTTGGACAGATCTATATAGTGCAACTGAAAATCTTTAAATTGTTATGTCACGAACTCATTGGTGGCTTCAAGCCTATTCAAGGTATGGAAACGCAGTGATAATCTCGGCCAGCCAACCTTAAAGAGATAAGCATGTACAGTTTGAAGTCCTCTGAAAAGTACCGGCTGACCTCACTAAAATAGTGTCCATGCGGCTATGAGGTATTCGCTAGTCACATAGAGCCACACCTTAAAAAGCTATGTCAATATAAAATATAAACTACTAATATTGAGTGTATAGTAAAAAAATTGTAAGTTTAAACTTGTTCCATCAAAAAAGCATTTCAATAAAACTACACGAAACAAACTGTAAAATGGTTGACTTTATAGCTTATATAGTTTAGAACAACTCATAAAAACAACAATCTGTATATATATATGAATCGGAAAGTTTGTGTTTCCTTTGGTATGTCTGTCTATAGGTATTGAAATGTTGAGTTGAAGAATCCGTATCGCAGAAGATTTGATCTTGGAGCCTTCCATCTGTATGCCAGTCTAATCCCTTACTAACTAAGCCACGTGAGCTGAATGGATTCAGTGGGCGATATACAGCATGGGACTAGGCGAGTGAAAATACACTACCGTTACATCAAAAGTCAATCCATGTATTAGTAAGAGTTGTAGATAACTAGCTCACATTAGCCATTGGAAATGAGCTAGGCCAATGACAAGTGGCATTGTTTATAAGCTGAGTTTATAAGCGCGGCTAGCACTGCTTGTAAGCTGAGCTTTAATTTCGCTCTTTCAATATTAAAAATACCTTGAAAGCAATTATTAAAAAAGTCGTAATTGATTTTTGTAGTTTATTATTGGCACTAAAATTTTGAGGTCTGAGCTTTAAAGGATTGGTACAGCTGTGCATGCTCTGCATAGCGTTTATGTTTTAATCACCTAAAACTATGTACCCTTAAGGAAAACTTTTAGCTTTGAAAGCCTCTGATTTTGGTCACACCACTTTGGAACATTAAAGCGTTGTTAAAATTTTATTAAAATGATGCATTACTATATTGTCAGGCATTTCAACCTAAATGATGACTTGTTTGATATATTTTGTCAAATCAAATTGTTTAAACTTTTCGAATTTTGATGTAAAAGCCATTAAAACCTGAAAAAATAAAAGCAAGCAAGATGAATGGATGCAAATTTTACAATACTCTGGCTGTCCTCTGGTCAGTAGACAAAATAATAATAAGACCACGAGAAAGAAGGAGACATATCATAGCCTTTTGGATTTGTCGACACAAAATACCTGGGACAATTGATGATGTCCTCTTTCATTTGCTGGTCAATGAAGAAAACCAAACAGCCATTGTTTTAAATCGTACAAACACTTGTGAAATATATTCAGAAAATTGACTATATAACGAGAGTCAAGAGATGACAATAATGTCAATAGTAGAACCCAACTCTGTCCTTAGCACCATTGGATGTCAACGCTTTCATGATTCTTTAAACAGAGATGGCAGCATGACACTTAGATATATTACACCTACTCAACGATGCATGCAAAACGGTGCTTTCGAGTTTGCTCAAGGTGCATTTAGCACAGGTCACCCTGGCTTGATAATAGGTGATAATGCTGCCTCCAGTGCTAGTCTGATGTTCAAATCCATTACTGCAAACTTCAATAAGTGTTTGATGATGTTTGAGGCAATTCGAAAAATCTTTTCAACCTATAAATATTATCAGCACCCAATACCAATAAATTTAGATCCCAATTATGGGGCTGCTTTGTCAACCTCCTTCATTCAGATGCCAATGTACGAGCCTGCGCCAGAGCCTGATGAAAACATACTCAAAGACTATGAAAAACTTTTTTATCGTCTCTGCCTAAGAAGCGGACAAGATAGATTCATTACTGAAACCTTAGACTATTACACTCACAAAATTGTTCTAGTAGTAGAATAGTACCAAGCAAATGGAAAATGGATCGCAAAATTTAAAGATGTCTTTGGAGATCTTCACTTTATGTCTGCGCCAACCAAAAATAAACAGTACAGAGAAACTTTTATACCTGCTGGACATTTGTTTGGATATCAAGACCACAGAAGCCATATATTTTGTGATCACACTGGCCAGGAAGTTATGCATTATACACCAAGGTTTTCCTTAAATCAAGTTGTAACGCGGAGAACCCAACCTTGTTTTTTATCTAGCATTTTTCCACACGGTAGAGAATTGAGTGACATCCGCTATATAAAAAATACGGGGCAACTTCAGATCAGCTGGGATAAATCGCTAAACTGTGCATATAAAGCTTTTAGCCTGGTCTACCTTGTCGGGGTATCAACAGGGTACTATAAACTTATATATAAGTGCATTATACCAAGAGTACCTTGCTATGAATACAGAACCAAGCCGAAAAGAATCACTGGCCGGCAATCTTGACAAGGGCATACATTGACTTACTCTGAACACTTATACCTGCTGACCAGATAAATATGTAAACTTTTATTGTTATCAATAAAACATAAAAACAGAGCAAATACTTTCTTGTTACAATAATTTAATATTTAGTTGCAAAAACCTGTTAAGGTACTACAAAGTAGCAGGTGCTTGCTTAGCACATACATTCACATTGTGCTTAATTGAGCTTAAACCTGTAAAATGTTACTTAATTTTGTAAAAATGGCATGCCACCTTCATGCATGTCATAATAGCGCCATAACCCTGATAAATTTCATTTAAGCAAATCATAAAAACATCATTAAAATTAGAGAAGCACTAGTACCCTGGTAGTCTAGATAAGTACTAGTACCCTAGTAGTCTAGATAAGTACTAGTAACCTGGCAGTCTAGATAAGTACTAGAATCCCAGCAGTCTAGATAAGTACTAGCACCCTGGTAGTTTAGTGCAGTCTGAGGTGTAATCATGTGTAATATGTATGTGCACAACTATTATTTGATATAGAATGGTGGTTGAGTGGCATGATGGTTGCATGCTTTTTTAGGAATTTGAAGCTTGATTCCTTTATGATGCAACTTTTTTCCCAACTCTGATCTTCGCTTTGAACATATAGACAGACATATCGACAAAAATCTTGCTACAAGAAAGAAGGATTTTGATTGCTACTCTTGCCTGTTTAAAATTCAACTTTTAAATTTTTAACTATTAACTATAAAACACATGAAAAACAGTCTTTCTAATTAAACCTCTATGAGATTTCATTTAGTTATGTGATTTCTCATAAAGCTGTCTTCTAGCAGTAAACAGAGCCTCTGAAAGCTAGGCTTCATAAGATTTTGCAGCTAAATATATATACAATGTATATATACGCTAGCTATACAACCCGGCGTTGCCCAGACAACAAAACAGTCGTTGAACAGAAAATTGATTTTTATTTAACATATAACCACATTTTCCATTCTAAGTTTCAAACTACATATCATGGGAAAGGTGTTTTGTGTAGTTGAAATAAACTAACGGAGAAAATGAAAAAACTGTATAGGTTTTCAAACTTTGTCAAACAACTGTAACTTTCAAACTTAATATCCTGAAAAAAATGTTTTGTGCGGGTCAAACAAATTACAAAAAATAATACAACTATACAATGTTTCAGATAATGTTGTGTAATAATTAGCAAGCAATAGCTAAACTGATTTGGTTTTGCTTTGATTACAATAAAAGGTACCTCGGTAATGATACAATTAATACAAACTGAGAGAACAAAATAAAATTCATGAATATGTTGAGTTAATAATAACAATTCTTGCATAGAAATGTGGGTTTAAAAAAGGTTACTGTTCTACCCAAAGATATCCATCAAAACTTTGAATATAATGATACTATTATCTCTCGATACTGGTACAAATGTAAAAATGAGATATCGTACTTTATCTGATCGAAAGAAGAGAGAATGACAAGACTCTTCTCACAACTACGGTATATTTGTCCGCGTGAGAAAAATTGGCATTGACCCAAGATATAGTAATTGAACCTTACAAAAAAAATTTCATAACAGGAGCATTGTAACATGTAGCTGCTTTAGTAAAATAATCAGCATGCGCTATAGCTATAACCAGAGATGCACAAATACGGAGGGGCGCACCAACTTTGGGAAATATTTATATATATATGTTTGCTGTGCTACCCGGCGTTGCCCGTGTAATAAAAAATTATTTGGACAGAAAAGTGATTTGTATTTAACATATAACAAAATTTGGCATTCTAACTTTTAAACTACATATTATGAGAGAAGTGTTTTGTTGAAATAAATTAAAAGAGAAAATAAAATAACTGTAAAGGTTTTCAAACTTTGTCAAACAACTAAAATTTTCAAACTTGATATCATGAGGAAAAAGTGTTTTGGGGGATAAATAAATTAAAAATAATTATAACAATTGTAAAAGTTTTCAAACCACTAATTTTAAAATTTCATAACTTTCAGCGATGTATATATTTTAATAACGTACAATGGAACTTCGGTTCGAGTTGTTCGAAGTCAGAAACTTTTTTTTTTAATTACAATGAATGGAAGTAAAGTTTAATTCATTCCAAGACGAGAAAACAATTCCGGTAAAGTTTTTTACAGTTTACACTATATACTGTACTGTGTACTGTGTACTATAGATAAAAACAGGTATATATAGATTGTGTTTAATTTTAATAAAATGTTTTCTATTTATGATGATGGAAAAATAAAACAAAAGTAAACATTCTGTATGTTTTGCTCTTAAAACATCACAAATATTAAAGGTTAAGATACAATGACAAAACTTGCAGAAATTGATGTTGAAACAGCAATAGAATGCAACAGATCAGTTACATCCAAAATCGTAAAAAGGGAAAAATTAACAGCAATGGCATGTTTACTTCACATCTTTGAAGGAGAATCCTCCTCCAAAACAATTTAGGTTAACTCGACTGGAGCGGTTATCTTTTTAGCAAATCTATTCGGTAAGTCTCTTTGTCCCAGATAGTTCCTCCTTTGTTGTAAAGAATTTATAAAGCGTAAATTGTCTGTCCGTTCGTTAATGAATGTTTTCATGCTGTTTCTGAAGCTGTTTCAGTTTCAATGCGCACGCACTTGAATTTATGTTCGTGTTCCGAAACGAACAAATCTCAAAGTCTTTTGTTGATAACCGAGTTGGTCGAGCGCCAAAGCGTCCAAAAGCCAAGGGTCCACTGTATATAATCATTATACCAAACGCACCAAATTTTAAGTTGGAGATAAATTATTGTCAATATCATGGAGCCGAATAAATTAGCCCTAACCAAAAAGACGAATAAGCGTCGCATTGCATATACTTGGGTCCCAAAATATTTTTGAACAAAAGCATCGTAACTCGTAGCCGCAAGGTTAAAATAGTTAGCACGTGCATGGGTTATGGGTTATATGATAAAGTAGCTGATTCCTATGTTGTGCTGGATCAGTGGTAGAGCGTCCAGATAAGAAGCTTGTAGATGCATTGGTCGTGAGTTCCAGTCCATCAGAAAGCAGAATTTTAATATCAAGGTTTTAACATCTATATCTGGAGAGATACACATATCCACAACATATCCACACACATGCTTTGAGAAATATATGTAGTATATATATATAGATAAATAGATAGAGACATTGCAACGCAATACCTGTAGCTGAATAAATATAACAATGAATACACATACAACCAACTTTAGAAAAAAAAAATTTGTACTATTAGTACTATATATATATATATATATATGTATATATATATTTAAATATATATATATATTTATATATATATATACATATATATATATATATATATATATATATATATATATATATATATATATATACATACACATTTTGTATATATATATATTGTTTGTTTATGTTATGCTCAGCACTTTTATACAAATAAATTCTTCACAAGCTTTTGCCATACGTTATTCCGTTACATTTGTGTGGCAAATAAGAAGTCGGTTGAATTCCTTTTGCAATAAGTATATCGTGATGCAGCTTAGTGTTAACCTTCTCTACTTTCCTCTTATGAAATTTACAATAGTAGCAATGTTAATCAAACTTTAAATGTTTGTCTTAGAATTATAGCAAATTTAACAGCACATGTACACACAACTTTAATCTGTTGCCAGACTCTCAAAAATTAGTTTGGAAGTTCTTAGATGAACTATTGATTCTTTAAACTAAATACAAAAAAAGGAAATTAAACTGGCCCACCAAAAGTGAGCCTTCGAGTGAACAGTTTTATCTAGGTATAGTAAATACAGAAAGTATGTTATGATAGAAATTTTACAAGCAAAATAAAATTGTATCGTAACTAGTATAAAACAGGTAGATATAATTTAAATTACAAAAAAATCGTTTCTTTTCATTGGGTCAACTGTTTAGAAGTAAATGTATTTATCAGTCTGCTTTACGAGTCTTATAAAGCTGTATTGTTTACCTAGTGCTAAATGTTGAACTTTATATTCAGGCAGTTGCTAATCTTAGTACAGCCTCTAGTTGAAGCTCTCAACCATGTCATGTTTTCTAGAATTAGTTAACTGTATGCACGGGTTACTGCAATAGACCTGTAATGTACTTTATCTATGCTATGCTGTGCTGTATCTGTGCTGTACGAAACTCTAATCCCTTTAAGATAACTGAAAACGTTTTTAGCAGCTGTGATAGACAGCCTTTCTATGGTGTTTGTACTTTTTATATATTATATTAAACCTTAAGGCTAGGTGAAACCAATTTCTTTCATCCTTAAATCAATTTTTTATTTCTCTGAAAACACAAATTTGAAAAATGAAAATCAGAAATATTCTGTAAAGTAATCCAAACAACACAAATGGTGTTGAGGCGCTAGTCACCCTTGCTCTGATGTACATCATTCTATTTATTATAATAAACCTAATGTTCTTTGTACAAAAATCTATGCTAAGGCTTATGTACAACCGATCACATATTCCAGCTCACCACACTTCTACCACTAACATCACAAAATCTACTAAATCACATCGTATTGCCAAACTTGCTTGTTTTTGAATTATGCGACACAGTTTTCAAAATCCTGCATAAACTATGTTTAAAATATCTATATTTATCCTTCCACGCATATGACAAACATCTTTTTCTATATTGTGACACCCAATTAGTACATCCACCATTGTAAGTTTCAGTTCATAAATATTCTGCGACGACAACTACAATTACAATTTAATCTTCTAAATTCTCACGGAACCTATACTATTAAATACTATTAGATTACCAACTTTTAAAACACTTTTGTTCAACTCTCTCAGTTATTCCTGATTTTGGTTTTTTCATTTTGCTTTAGGCATGTAGCTAATTACTCCATCTTGTTGATGACTACTATCACCAATAAGAAGGTATAAATACATTCACTTGAGCTTTGACAGTTTTCTAAAATGGGTTCAACACCGGATTAAAACTTGAACTGGGTACCGGGTTTTTTCGTACATTTGCTTATACATGTACTTATATAATCCTACTGTATGGTATGCATCGCTTTAATCCTTCACCAAACCTTTTGTTGCTATTTATTTTATATGCTTTCGAGAATGTCTAAAACAGCTGTTTACCATAACATTTATAATCAGTTAGTTACTTATAATATGTTATTTTGAATATATAAATTAAATTTTTA
Source organism: Watersipora subatra (assembly GCF_963576615.1). Lineage (NCBI taxonomy): Eukaryota > Metazoa > Bryozoa > Gymnolaemata > Cheilostomatida > Watersiporidae > Watersipora > Watersipora subatra. Next base: position 45,554,950 of record NC_088715.1, on the reverse strand, counting down.
ATTAATGTACAATATTCCAACTAATGCACAAGTGGAAAAACTAGTTTAAGTTTTAAATATGAATTATTAAAACACAATAATTAAAAAAACTAAATTTGAAATTTATATTTCAAGTTCAACTAAAAAACCAGTTAAGAGTTACAATTAATATTAACCAAAAAGTATAACAAGTTAGGTTTTTCTGAGAAGGCTACTACAGGAAACACTCCTATAATGTATACTTCTTATAACATAAATTTAAGGTAGTGTAAAAAAATTATAAAGTTTTAGTTTAGTACTACGTAATGTAATATAATGTAAAGTGCAAAGTCGGGCGCGTTCTAAAATTTTGTTTAAATGTTAATACATCTGGCTGTACATGTAAATAAAATCTCTGTAGCACTATATCTATTATATATACAACCTTTTGGAAAATTTTACTCTGTCGTGATAGATCGACAGATGTGTTGACAAAACAGAAAATAGGATAGCTGTGCAATTGTTCGTAAACACAAAAGCGATTGAAAGTTGAAAGTCATTGAAAGTTGACTTTTATCTTAACCTTGACCCCTAGATACAAATGACCGATGAGCATGCAGTACTGCTTTTTAATAGTAAAATATTTTGACTATTTGTCTTATAATAAACGCATAAAATATTTGTTATCAGTTTTACTTTGCAGAATAGACTTTGCTGCTTAGAAAAGTAAGCAAATCGTTGCAAATGAAAATTGAAAAAGTGCATTCCTGTCATCTTATTGTAAAATTAGCAGTCATGGTCTTCAAAACCTGTGAGATTGATCATAAGGAGAAAAGTTGTCGATGCAAACCAATAATACTGCAACTACAGTACAGCCAAAAAATTGAAAGAGTTGAGTCAAGTTTTTTCTTTTCTCATGACCAAAGGAGTGAGTTTAAAAGACTTTGGAGCTGATCAGACAGTTTACATGTATTTCTAGGTTCTTTTTTCATAAAATCTTCATAATTTGAACCGTTCTTAAACTGATTATTTACGTTGTAAGAGACACTAGTGTATTTAATGTTTTTGTCTGCATGCAAAAACAACTCCTTACATGTCTGTAGTTTATAAAATTTATTAGGTTCGAACAAAAAAACAAAAAACTTTTAAAACTTTCAATTGATAATGAAAATAAAACTTGTCAAAATAGCTAAAAACCGCTTACAGTTCAAACTTTGAAAAGTTAATCGTATACAATTTTAAATTTTATTATTTTAGAACTACCAATGAACAACTCAAATGTCTGGCTAGCGCTGTAACTAGGAGCCTACCAGTACTTAAATATTTTATATGAAAAAAAGTTACAAATAACTTAAATAGTTAATCAAACAGTTTTGATAATAAATTTTTGTGAATTTCAGTTTATCAAAAGACAAATGGAAATGACCAAAACTAAATAATAAATTCACTCTATTTTTTATACAACTTGCTTGATGTACTTACTTTGTTGCTGGAACCTATATACTGTTTTCTTAACTAGCGATTTTTTATTTGTACTTTTTGGTTGGTGGTATTCCACTACAACATTTTAAAAATTTTATAGTGAAATGAGTGGATGAAGTAATTGGGGTGTGTGAGATGAAATATTTAAGTGAGTATGATGCTCTAGTTTTTTGTGATGACAAAGGATGTACCGGTGACAGTCTATAATCAAAATTTCAATAAAAATATTGTTCGCGTAGATATATCCAGACAGTAAGAAAACTACAGTAGCTGCCTTACCAATTTCCCAATTTCAATCTTAACAATATATATTACTAAAAACTTGATAATTAGCCGCAGGAACTGCTAGTTCTCAAGTAGAGCTAAACAAGACAAAGCTTGCAAAAACATCAATAGAGTTTATAATATAGTCCATATGTTACATATAAGCTTTCAACTTGTTTTATTTCACTTTTTCAGTTTTAAAATATTAAATAAGCTCAAAATATTACTTCTGCTGATCTTTGTTGGTTTTGGTTAAAATGGTGCTTGATCAGGTACAGCAGGATGCAGACGCCTTAATGGATAAAAAGACACCAATGGTAGTATCAAAGAATCGAAAAGTCGATAGTATGACCCAGCAAGGCGATCTAAATGTGTGAGTAGCAGAGCTTTTAGCTCACAGCTCAAATTTCTGTCGCACCAGAAATGAAGCACTCCTCTCTCCTCAACCTTCTTTATTTCACATATTTTCTGTTGAGTTTTTGTCATCCATGCCACATGTACCATAGGGCTGTCAGGTATTGAACTCATCATTGAATCAGCAGAAATGACTTCTTTGTCAAATTGATCATAGATGTGATACCTTGGTGGCTTTCGAGTCAATGAACCAATCAAACCTCTGGAACACGTATAAACTTGGAAATCATTGTCTTGCATCAAGCACTCAGTTCCAAAGTGACCTTTGCCGTACACATCAATAAAAGCAGTTCTATGGAGTTCATCACTGTGGAAGCGCCTGAATGTTCCAATAAGCCTGCTACTATCACAATCGATAATTTCCCTAAAAACACCACTCTCATTAGATTTAGGACCGGGACGATACCAACATTCTGTTAGAGGTTGAAGAACGCTGAGTTCAGTTGTCGGAGGGCGTAGTTCCTTTTGAAGCACATAATTTGTAAAAGCAAATGGCAAGTCATTTCCATAATAAGGATTATGATTGGTAGGAAAGGGTACCTTAAACGTTTTAAAGTCGGAATATATTAGCCGTATAGCTGCCATAACTACTAAAGTTTTTAAAAAATCACACTCAATGTTTTTTACTAAAATTTTAACACCTTCAACAAGTTGGCAGTTTTCAATAGTAGCTATATTTTGGCCTGAATGTTGCTCCAGCTTGAAAACACCTTGGCTAGACATTTTAGAAGTTTGCGATAAAAATCGTAAATTATACGCTGGCCAAGCAAAGCTACTCAAATCTTTGGAATCAACAAGGCCTATCATTTCCTTTTCTATTGCTGAAAACACAAACATAGCATTGCCAGAATTAATCAAACCTTGTTGGCTGTAGATCTCAACAACTCTCGTCTTTGGAACAATATATGTTTGCTCAGTTTTTTCATCTACGATTACGTACAACAAAACTGTATGCGGCATCTCAAATGTTTCGTAAACTGTATAAGCAACAAAATGGCCACGCCTTTCAAATGGTCGTATTATAATATTACGAGCAGCTTTCAACGCTGTAAAAGTCTCGTAATAAACATTTTTATCCATGTTGTCTTTTTTGATTATAAGTTTTCTGCTTTTGCACAAAATGGCTTCAACACGAGGTATGTGAAAGTTTAAAATATACATTTATGAAATTTTTGCTATAAGTATATCAAATAAATAAATCTATCATTAAACTTGGCAGGCTTTTCTTTTCTTACACAAGTTGTTTTACTAGAAAACTTCCTGAGCGTGTCCATTGAGGAAAATGGTTTTTAATGCATATATAGATGGAATAACAAGCTTTTAATTGGATAGACTGGCAAATTTGAACAGCATTGTAATATTGTAATTAGAGCAAGGCATTGCTTGGAGTAAGACTGCATTTGTACATTTCCTTTAGTTATATATACAGCTAAGGTTAATACATAATACAGTAGACGCTCCTATAACACATAACTCATCCAACATAATTTCCAAATAACGTAAAAACATTCTGTGATGTTTTTACTTCCTACCGTGTAAAAATTTCCATAAAATGTAAGCTGTCAACTCGAGCAAGTTTTCACTTTTGAAATTTCTGTTAGTTTATCTCACCACACTTGTGGAAGAAAAAGCGCCAAGCATTTATAACTTACGTATGTATAACTATGGCAAAATTGGAGTTCCTCGTAATAGGTCGTTTAATGTGTCGACAAAGAGGAGAATAGGATAGCTGTGCAATTGTTCTTAAATATAAAGATGATTGATTGGTGCAGGTGTTACAACGTCAGTCTACTAATATAAACACCACAAGTTAGAGTATTGTTGGAAGTGATTGTTTAATCTAACCTAGACCCCTAAATACAGATAGACAAACAAATGGTATACCTGCTTTTTACTGTACAAAAGTTTAAGGGTTTTGCCTTATTGCAAATGAACAAAATATTTGTTATTAGTTTACTTTGCCGAATAGACATTGCTGTTTAGAAAAAACGAGCTAATCTTTGAGAATGACTGTCGACAATGTGTAGTTCCCATCAACTTGTTGTACCATTACCGCAATCATCTACTATATAAACGGCAATCGTTGTCTGTCTGTCCGCCTTATAGAGTACCGTACTTTTCGGACTATTAGCCGCTACTAGGTATCTAGGGCGCATCAACGGGAATCTCCGGTTAGTGCGCCTCTATACATAACCTACTGCATTCATTGTTTGCCGTTTTCACACAAAAATGGCGTAATTATTACAACTCTATGGCTTTTTTTAGCTTCATGACACGCAATGCTTTTTTGTCCTCGATGTCTTAGGGCTAATTTGTTTTTGGCAAAACGATATCGACAAGAGACTCTCTCGATATTAAAATTAAGCGATTAAATTTTATTAACTCTATGAAACACGATGCCATTTTTGTGAACCTAACCTGTATTTCTGGCTTTTTAAGGTTCAATTGCTAAACCGCCGTTAAGGTCACTACTTTTTACGTGGACGGTCGTATTATCTTTAGTAGGAATAGTATCTAGATTCTCTCACCTTCAATCAGACAAAGACACTACAATATTTTATTTTTACATACTGTAACATATCGTCATACCAGTATGTAGGAACAAGATCACATGCATGCAGATCATGTACTTTAATCCGTTCGACTGACCGCAAATTTAACACAGCAGTGACGTCAAAACAATTCATGCATAACAGTCATTATGAACCACACAGTATCGTTGTATTCAGAGTTTTGATGGATAGCTGTTGGTGGAACAGTAACTTTTTTATACACCCACTTCTATGTAAGAATTGTTATTATTAATTCAACATATTCACAAATTTTATTTTGTTTTCTCAGTTCATATTAATTGTATCATTACCAAATCATCTCATATTGTAATCGTAGCAAAACAGACTCAATTTAGCTATTACTTGCTAATTATTTTACTGTTACATCTAAACTTTTTTATAGTCGTTTTATTTTTAAAAATTATTTGACCTGCACAAAACATTTTTCTCATGATATGAAATTTAAAAGTTTTTTGATAAAGTAAGTTTGAAAACCTTTACAGTTGCTTTAGGTTGAATGGCAAATGTTGTTATGTTAAATACAAATCAATTTTCTGTTCATTTTTTTTTATTACCCGGGCAATGCTGGGTTGTACAGCTAGATGTATTAGTTTACACATCTTTCCTTTTAAACCTAACCAATTAGTTTTTCGTAATTAATTTCACATTTTATAACAAACATTTGTAAGGTTACTGTAAGATTTATCGTGTAAGATTGCCAAGTATCAGTTATTCCCCACTCTCTTATATTTACATACATTTACATACCTTGAGAAATATATATATATATATATATATATATATATATATATAGATATATAATATTACATTTTCTTATTACATTTATAAACTTCTTATGACTTTTGAAGTTTATAATATGTTTTTTAAAGTTTGTTTCATCGTTGTTATTATTTCAACTTGCATTCTTTTAAACATAAATTGAGTATCATGTCTGAAGTTAAAACATTATTCATTTTCCTATCACTGTTATTATTACTTGATTAGTTTTCAATCTTTAATATTGATATTATTCTTTTATTCAACCATCTTTGGCAGACATTGTACTAATAAAATTTTAACCACAAAATACTATGATATTCCATCATATTTTTAGTATCGTCGTATTCAAAGAATTGATGGATACTTTCTGGTGGGACATTAACCTTTTTATACCCACACACTTTTTTGCAAGAATTGGTAGTATTAATTCAACATACTCACAAATTTTATTTTGTTTTCTCAGTTTATATTAATTGTATTTTTACCGTATCATCTTTTATTGTAATTGTTGCAAAACTGACTTAATTTAGCTATTACTTGCTAATTATTTGAAATTTACATCTAATCCCTTTTACAATTGTTTTTTTTTTTAAATTTATCAGACTGGTAGAAAACCTTTTCCTTATGATATGAAGTTTAAAGGTTACGGTTGTTTGACAAAGTTTGATAAACTTTACAGTTGTTTTTATTTTTTCCTAAATTATTTCAACTACACAAAACACTTTTCTCATGATAGGTTACCTATCATATTTTCTCATGTTACCTATGTAGTCTGAATGTTAGAATGGCAAATGTTGTTATATATGTTAAATACAAATATATTCTCTGTGCAAATACTTTTTTATTACCCAGGCACAAGTACAGCTTATGGTGTAAAATGTTGAAAAAATACTTTACCTAAGTTGTTTTCTCGCCTTGAAGGGGATTAAAATTTGCGTTATTTTATTTTAATAGGAAAAATTGTTTCGGATCTTGAAAAACTCAGTTTTCGAACTACCTTCCAGAGCTGATTATGTTCAAGAACTGAGGTTCCACTATACGCTATCAAAAGATATAGGTCGCTGAAAGTTATGAAATTTTAAATTTACATTGGTTTGAAAACCTTAACAGTTGTTTTATTTACTTTTAAATCAGTGGTCCTGCGCAAAACCTTTTCCTCATGATATGAAGTTTGAAATTTACAGTTGTTTGAAAAAGTTTGAAAACCTTTACAGTTGTTTTATTTTCTCTCCTAATTTATTTCAACTACACGACACACTTCTCTCATGATATGTAGTTTGAAAGTTAGAATGGCAAATGTTGTTTTATATTACAGGCTGCTCCTCTCTAATAGGCCTGGACAGTCCATGAACCGAGAGGTTGCTGTTTGTGACCTTGAGCACTTGGTCCTCGATAAATATAAGAGCAATATTGAACATTCTATTTGTGAACTGCAGTTGTTAATCTTGAAGCAGTTGTTGCTCATGAAACCGGATGTTTTCAGCCAAATTTTCATTAAACTCCCGCCACAGCTGAAGAGGGTCAGAAAGCTGGCAAGTGCTCAACATAATAACAAACCACTTGTGCAGTTTGGAAGGTGACCGCACAGTTGCAGCTTCTTCCAAAGCCTCCCTCCACTGTGCATCATCCTCCAATAGCCCCAAACGCCTGCATGCTTCATTGAAAGTGGCACAGACATGACCTTCAACAGTTCTTAAGTGCTGAAAAAACACTGGGTCCACCACATGATGCAGCGTGATTCGACAAAAGAAACATTCCTGATTGTTCAGGTGAACAGTGTATACCCGTGCTAGAGCATCAGTTTGATATATGCCAGGATGATCAGGCACAGCAGCTCCTTGAACTCGTCTCTTCCAGCATTTTGTGGATGCGTTAAAGGCCTAATAGGCTGACAATTGGCAGTAGAGAAGCGTCCTGGCATAATCATCAAGTGTATGTAGCTTGAAAAAGGCTGAAGGGTAGTGTCACATTGTTCTTGAAGTTGTTGCTGAAGATTTGCTTCAGTGAAATACACTATCTGCCCATTCTCGAGATGGACACTCAGATGCTGGGCAGTCAGGTGGCGTGCATGAATGGGAGACTGAATATGCGCCACATCAGTTCATTTGCACTGATGTACCTTCCACTCTCATAGCGAGCTACTTCATTTACCTGGGCTCCATATTTTTCCAAATGGAACACTGCTTGATCACTATCCTTATTGACATAATATGTCAATAAGGATTATTATTTACAAATGTATTTGATGGACTTCACTGAGTTGCAAAATTTGACATCGATGTGTGCATTGAATACTTTGGGCAGCAAAGGGCAGTAAGGCACTATCAATCTATTGTCCAAAGTGATGTCGTAGGTCTCTTCAGAGGCTAGCAATGTGTGTTGTTTGGTGAAACCTCCAACATCAGCAGAACGACGATGATACGATGGATACCCATCTATGCCAGTAATTGTGTCTTTAATGAGAGCCTTAAGGTACTTCTTGGTACATGTACTGTCTTTCATGCACGGTGAACCGGAGCTTAGCCGGCCACATAGACCATGTACCATGTGCTTGGTGACAATTTTAAATAGCTCAGGGTTGTCCACTCGATTTGGTATTTCCGCAGAAATTATGCAATCAACCTGTTCTGGCCTGATGCAATCGCATAACCAAATCAGAATGTGTGCATGAAGGAGTCTACGTTTCTGCCATTCAATGGTGTACATATGGAATCAAACAGCGCCAAGTATTGCACCGGTGGTGATGTAATCCATTAGTTGCTTTAGTTTTAGGTGAAACACTCTTGCAACCACATTGTGTCAGTTATAGCTTTGCTGACCAGGCAGCAATTCATTGGAAATCTCATCCCATTTGCTGTTGCAGGTAAATGTGATGAAGAGGTCTGGTCTGCCGTAATGTTGCGCATATGTCATGGCATCAGGTGTACGCTTGCGCATGTAGCATGGGCTACCAGTAAAAGACGATGGTAAAATCAACATGTGACCTAGTTGGTTTGCATTGCGATTATAAGCCACTGCATCACGCAAGTGGATATAGTCCTCAGCTCTTAGCCGTGTCTGATTGCGGCGGACAAAGCTGTCTTTCAGTTTCAATTTAGCTTACACGTCAAACAAAAATTGCCAAAACAGCTTTCGGCACCTGTGAATATAGTTGAATCTATCATAACGAACCATTAGTCTGCTAGCATAAAAATCCATAAAATTAACCTTTCGTGTACCTGGCTCTCCTGTGGGAATGTCAGTCTGTCACTGCTAGAAGTTGTAGCCATTGTCACCTCGCTAGAAAATGAGTAGATACTGCAGGGCGTCATATGCTCTGTGCGTTTCAGATATCCTCTGCAGTTTATTGCTACGTAACTGCAGAACAATATCCCCTTTTCCAATTGCTGTCCAACTATTTGAATGGCAATTTCATCAATGACAGGAAAATTGATTCTCCTTTCATGCTTTCCAACAGGGTGTTTGTCAGCATGAATGACAATTTGCAAGTTATCCGTGTTTTCAGGCAGCCTCTCCCGAGCAGTTTTGAAAGCCCGTACAAATTCATTTTGCTCAT